>NW_028249309.1:0-255368 GCF_964263255.1 Lissotriton vulgaris
AATTAAATACCATTTGGAGGCATTTAATGTTCGAGCCAAAACGGCTGATTTTTGACAAAAGAGATAACACCCCCCCATTACGTCATGCTTCAGAAATGTGGAAAATGGTCCGTTTTCAAATGTTTTATTTTTGAACGTCAGTTCACATTTGTAGGTGGATCATCAGTGTTAGAGCTAAAATTAGCATGTTTAAAGTGATTTTCATGCTTCCAGGGGCCCTAATCACAAGATTTATGGAATGGTTAAAAGTACATGAAAATGGCCAATTTACTCACTCTGAGTTCGCAAAAAGGGTTTCTTCACCCAGAGAAGTTAATTAAATACCATTTGGAGGCATTTAATGTTCGAGCAAAAACGGCTGATTTTCGACAAAAGAGATAACACCCCCCCATTACGTCATGCTTCAGAAATGTGGAAAATGGTCCGTTTTCAAATGTTTTATTTTTGAACGTCAGTTCACATTTGTAGGTGGATCATCAGTGTTAGAGCTAAAATTAGCATGTTTAAAGTGATTTTCATGCTTCCAGGGGCTCGGGAAGTGAATTAAATACTATTTGGAGGCATTTAATGTTCAAGCAAAAACAGCTGATTTTTGACAAAAGAGATAACACCCCCCATTACATCATGCTTCAGAAACGTGGAAAATGGTCCGTTTTCAAATGTTTTATTTTTGAACGTCAGTTCACATTTGAAGGTGGATCATCAGTGTTAGAGCTAAAATTAGCATGTTTAAAGTGATTTTCATGCTTCCAGGAGCCCTAAACACAAGATTTATGGAATGGTTAAAAGTGCATGAAAATGGCCAATTTACTCACTCTGAGTTCTCAAAAAGGGTTTCTTCACCCCGGGAAGTTAATTAAATACCATTTGGAGGCATTTAATGTTCGAGCCAAAACGGCTGATTTTTGACAAAAGAGATAACACCCCCCCATTACGTCATGCTTCAGAAATGTGGAAAATGGTCCGTTTTCAAATGTTTTATTTTTGAACGTCAGTTCACATTTGTAGATGGATCATCAGTGTTAGAGCTAAAATTAGCATGTTTAAAGTGATTTTCATGCTTCCAGGGGCCCTAATCACAAGATTTATGGAATGGTTAAAAGTGCATGAAAATGGCCAATTTACTCACTCTGAGTTCGCAAAAAGGGTTTCTTCACCCAGAGAAGTTAATTAAATACCATTTGGAGGCATTTAATGTTCGAGCCAAAACGGCTAATTTTCGACAAAAGAGATAACACCCCCCATTACGTCATGCTTCAGAAATGTGGAAAATGGTCCGTTTTCAAATGTTTTTTTTTTGAACGTCAGTTCACATTTGTAGGTGGATCGTCAGTGTTAGAGCTAAAATTAGCATGTTTAAAGTGATTTTCATGCTTCCAGGGGCTCGGGAAGTGAATTAAATACTATTTGGAGGCATTTATTGTTCAAGCAAAAACAGCTGATTTTTGACAAAAGAGATAACACCCCCCCATTTCTTCATGCTTCAGAAATGTGGAAAATGGTCCGTTTTCAAATGTTTTATTTTTGAACGTCAGTTCACATTTGTAGGTGGATCATCAGTGTTAGAGCTAAAATTAGCATGTTTAAAGTGATTTTCATGCTTCCAGGGGCGCTAAACACAAGATTTATGGAATGGTTAAAAGTGCATGAAAATGGCCAATTTACTCACTCTGAGTTCTCAAAAAGGGTTTCTACACCCCAGGAAATTAATTAAATACCATTTGGAGGCATTTAATGTTCGAGCAAAAACGGCTGATTTTCGACAAAAGAGATAACATCCCCCCATTACGTCATGCTTCAGAAATGTGGAAAATGGTCCGTTTTTTAAAATGTTTTATTTTTGAACGTCAGTTCACATTTGTAGGTGGATCATCAGTGTTAGAGCTAAAATTAGCATGTTTAAAGTGATTGTCATGCTTTCAGGGGCCCTAAACACAAGATTTATGGAATGGTTAAAAGTGCATGAAAATGGCCAATTTACTCACTCTCAGTTCTCAAAAAGGGTTTCTTCACCCCGGGAAGTTAATTAAATACCATTTGGAGGCATTTAATGTTCGAGCCAAAATGGCTGATTTTCGACAAAAGAGATAACACCCCCCCATTACGTCATGCTTCAGAAATGTGGAAAATGGTCCGTTTTCAAATGTTCTATTTTTGAACGTCAGTTCACATTTGTAGGTGGATCATCAGTGTTAGAGCTAAAATTAGCATGTTTAATGTGATTTTCATGCTTCCAGGGGCTCGGGAAGTGAATTAAATACTATTTGGAGGCATTTAATGTTCAAGCAAAAACAGCTGATTTTTGACAAAAGAGATAACACCCCCCCATTACGTCATGCTTCAGAAATGTGGAAAATGGTCCGTTTTCAAATGTTTTATTTTTGAACGTCAGTTCACATTTGTAGGTGGATCATCAGTGTTAGAGCTAAAATTAGCATGTTTAAAGTGATTTTCATGCTTCCAGGGGCCCTAAACACAAGATTTATGGAATGGTTAAAAGTGCATGAAAATGGCCAATTTACTCACTCTGAGTTCTCAAAAAAGGTTTCTTCACCCCGGGAAGTTAATTAAATACCATTTGGAGGCATTTAATGTTCGAGCTAAAATGGATGATTTTCGACAAAAGAGATAACACCCCCCCATTACGTCATGCTTCAGAAATGTGGAAAATGGTCCGTTTTCAAATGTTTTATTTTTGAACGTCAGTTCACATTTGTAGGTGGATCATCAGTGTTAGAGCTAAAATTAGCATGTTTAAAGTGATTTTCATGCTTCCAGGGGCTCGGGAAGTGAATTAAATACTATTTGGAGGCATTTAATGTTCAAGCAAAAACAGCTGATTTTTGACAAAAGAGATAACACCCCCCCATTACGTCATGCTTCAGAAACGTGGAAAATGGTTCGTTTTCAAATGTTTTATTTTTGAACGTCAGTTCACATTTGTAGGTGGATCATCAGTGTTAGAGCTAAAATTAGCATGTTTAAAGTGATTTCCATGCTTCCAGGGGCCCTAAACACAAGATTTATGGAATGGATAAAAGTGCATGAAAATGGCCAATTTACTCACTCTGAGTTCTCAAAAAGGGTTTCTTCACCCCGGGAAGTTAATTAAATACCATTTGGAGGCATTTAATGTTCGAGCCAAAATGGCTGATTTTCGACAAAAGAGATAACACCCCCCCCATTACGTCATGCTTCAGAAATGTGGAAAATGGTCCGTTTTCAAATGTTTTATTTTTGAACGTCAGTTCACATTTGTAGGTGGATCATCAGTGTTAGAGCTAAAATTAGCATGTTTAAAGTGATTTTCATGCTTCCAGGGGCTCGGGAAGTGAATTAAATACTATTTGGAGGCATTTAATGTTCAAGCAAAAACAGCTGATTTTTGACAAAAGAGATAACCCCCCCCCCATTACGTCATGCTTCAGAAATGTGGAAAATGGTCCGTTTTCAAATGTTTTATTTTTGAACGTTAGTTCACATTTGTAGGTGGATCATCAGTGTTAGAGCTAAAATTAGCATGTTTAAAGTGATTTTCATGCTTCCAGGGGCTCGGGAAGTGAATTAAATACTATTTGGAGGCATTTAATGTTCAAGCAAAAACAGCTGATTTTTGACAAAAGAGATAACCCCCCCCCCATTACGTCATGCTTCAGAAATGTGGAAAATGGTCCGTTTTCAAATGTTTTATTTTTGAACGTCAGTTCACATTTGAAGGTGGATCATCAGTGTTAGAGCTAAAATTAGCATGTTTAAAGTGATTTTCATGCTTCCAGGGGCTCGGGAAGTGAATTAAATACTATTTGGAGGCATTTAATGTTCAAGCAAAAACAGCTGATTTTTGACAAAAGAGATAAGACCCCCCATTACGTCATGCTTCAGAAATGTGGAAAATGGTCCGTTTTCAAATGTTTTATTTTTGAACGTCAGTTCACATTTGTAGGTGGATCATCAGTGTTAGAGCTAAAATTAGCATGTTTAAAGTGATTTTCATGCTTCCAGGGGCTTGGGAAGTGAATTAAATACTATTTGGAGGCATTTAATGTTCAAGCAAAAACAGCTGATTTTTGACAAAAGAGATAACACCCCCCATTACGTCATGCTTCAGAAACGTGGAAAATGGTCCGTTTTCAAATGTTTTATTTTTGAACGTCAGTTCACATTTGAAGGTGGATCATCAGTGTTAGAGCTAAAATTAGCATGTTTAAAGTGATTTTCATGCTTCCAGGGGCCCTAAACACAAGATTTATGGAATGGTTAAAAGTGCATGAAAATGGCCAATTTACTCACTCTGAGTTCTCAAAAAAGGTTTCTTCACCCCGGGAAGTTAATTAAATACCATTTGGAGGCATTTAATGTTCGAGCTAAAATGGATGATTTTCGACAAAAGAGATAACACCCCCCCATTACGTCATGCTTCAGAAATGTGGAAAATGGTCCGTTTTCAAATGTTTTATTTTTGAACGTCAGTTCACATTTGTAGGTGGATCATCAGTGTTAGAGCTAAAATTAGCATGTTTAAAGTGATTTTCATGCTTCCAGGGGCTCGGGAAGTGAATTAAATACTATTTGGAGGCATTTAATGTTCAAGCAAAAACAGCTGATTTTTGACAAAAGAGATAACACCCCCCCATTACGTCATGCTTCAGAAACGTGGAAAATGGTTCGTTTTCAAATGTTTTATTTTTGAACGTCAGTTCACATTTGTAGGTGGATCATCAGTGTTAGAGCTAAAATTAGCATGTTTAAAGTGATTTCCATGCTTCCAGGGGCCCTAAACACAAGATTTATGGAATGGTTAAAAGTGCATGAAAATGGCCAATTTACTCACTCTGAGTTCTCAAAAAGGGTTTCTTCACCCCGGGAAGTTAATTAAATACCATTTGGAGGCATTTAATGTTCAAGCCAAAATGGCTGATTTTCGACAAAAGAGATAACACCCCCCCCATTACGTCATGCTTCAGAAATGTGGAAAATGGTCCGTTTTCAAATGTTTTATTTTTGAACGTCAGTTCACATTTGTAGGTGGATCATCAGTGTTAGAGCTAAAATTAGCATGTTTAAAGTGATTTTCATGCTTCCAGGGGCTCGGGAAGTGAATTAAATACTATTTGGAGGCATTTAATGTTCAAGCAAAAACAGCTGATTTTTGACAAAAGAGATAACCCCCCCCCCCCATTACGTCATGCTTCAGAAATGTGGAAAATGGTCCGTTTTCAAATGTTTTATTTTTGAACGTCAGTTCACATTTGTAGGTGGATCATCAGTGTTAGAGCTAAAATTAGCATGTTTAAAGTGATTTTCATGCTTCCAGGGGCTCGGGAAGTGAATTAAATACTATTTGGAGGCATTTAATGTTCAAGCAAAAACAGCTGATTTTTGACAAAAGAGATAACACCCCCCCATTACGTCATGCTTCAGAAATGTGGAAAATGGTCCGTTTTCAAATGTTTTATTTTTGAACGTCAGTTCACATTTGAAGGTGGATCATCAGTGTTAGAGCTAAAATTAGCATGTTTAAAGTGATTTTCATGCTTCCAGGGGCTCGGGAAGTGAATTAAATACTATTTGGAGGCATTTAATGTTCAAGCAAAAACAGCTGATTTTTGACAAAAGAGATAAGACCCCCCATTACGTCATGCTTCAGAAATGTGGAAAATGGTCCGTTTTCAAATGTTTTATTTTTGAACGTCAGTTCACATTTGTAGGTGGATCATCAGTGTTAGAGCTAAAATTAGCATGTTTAAAGTGATTTTCATGCTTCCAGGGGCTTGGGAAGTGAATTAAATACTATTTGGAGGCATTTAATGTTCAAGCAAAAACAGCTGATTTTTGACAAAAGAGATAACACCCCCCATTACGTCATGCTTCAGAAACGTGGAAAATGGTCCGTTTTCAAATGTTTTATTTTTGAACGTCAGTTCACATTTGAAGGTGGATCATCAGTGTTAGAGCTAAAATTAGCATGTTTAAAGTGATTTTCATGCTTCCAGGGGCCCTAAACACAAGATTTATGGAATGGTTAAAAGCGCATGAAAATGGCCAATTTACTCACTCTGAGTTCTCAAAAAGGGTTTCTTCACCCCGGGAAGTTAATTAAATACCATTTGGAGGCATTTAATGTTCGAGCCAAAACGGCTGATTTTCGACAAAAGAGATAACACCCCCCCATTACGTCATGCTTCAGAAATGTGGAAAATGGTCCGTTTTCAAATGTTTTATTTTTGAACGTCAGTTCACATTTGTAGGTGGATCATCAGTGTTAGAGCTAAAATTAGCATGTTTAAAGTGATTTTCATGCTTCCAGGGGCTCGGGAAGTGAATTAAATACTATTTGGAGGCATTTAATGTTCAAGCAAAAACAGCTGATTTTTGACAAAAGAGATAACACCCCCCCATTACGTCATGCTTCAGAAACGTGGAAAATGGTTCGTTTTCAAATGTTTTATTTTTGAACGTCAGTTCACATTTGTAGGTGGATCATCAGTGTTAGAGCTAAAATTAGCATGTTTAAAGTGATTTCCATGCTTCCAGGGGCCCTAAACACAAGATTTATGGAATGGTTAAAAGTGCATGAAAATGGCCAATTTACTCACTCTGAGTTCTCAAAAAGGGTTTCTTCACCCCGGGAAGTTAATTAAATACCATTTGGAGGCATTTAATGTTCGAGCCAAAACGGCTGATTTTCGACAAAAGAGATAACACCCCCCCCCATTACGTCATGCTTCAGAAATGTGGAAAATAGTCCGTTTTCAAATGTTTTATTTTTGAACGTCAGTTCACATTTGTAGGTGGATCATCAGTGTTAGAGCTAAAATTAGCATGTTTAAAGTGATTTTCATGCTTCCAGGGGCCCTAAACACAAGATTTATGGAATGGTTAAAAGTGCGTGAAAATGGCCAATTTACTCACTCTGAGTTCTCAAAAAAGGTTTCTTCATCCCGGGAAGTTAATTAAATACCATTTGGAGGCATTTAATGTTCGAGTTAAAACGGATGATTTTCGACAAAAGAGATAACACCCCCCCCATTACGTCATGCTTCAAAAATGTGGAAAATGGTCCGTTTTCAAATGTTTTATTTTTGAACGTCAGTTCACATTTGTAGGTGGATCATCAGTGTTAGAGCTAAAATTAGCATGTTTAAAGTGATTTTCATGCTTCCAGGGGCTCGGGAAGTGAATTAAATACTATTTGGAGGCATTTAATGTTCAAGCAAAAACAGCTGATTTTTGACAAAAGAGATAACACCCCCCATTACATCATGCTTCAGAAACGTGGAAAATGGTCCGTTTTCAAATGTTTTATTTTTGAACGTCAGTTCACATTTGAAGGTGGATCATCAGTGTTAGAGCTAAAATTAGCATGTTTAAAGTGATTTTCATGCTTCCAGGGGCTCGGGAAGTGAATTAAATACTATTTGGAGGCATTTAATGTTCAAGCAAAAACAGCTGATTTTTGACAAAAGAGATAAGACCCCCCATTACGTCATGCTTCAGAAATGTGGAAAATGGTCCGTTTTCAAATGTTTTATTTTTGAACGTCAGTTCACATTTGTAGGTGGATCATCAGTGTTAGAGCTAAAATTAGCATGTTTAAAGTGATTTTCATGCTTCCAGGGGCTCGGGAAGTGAATTAAATACTATTTGGAGGCATTTAATGTTCAAGCAAAAACAGCTGATTTTTGACAAAAGAGATAACACCCCCCATTACATCATGCTTCAGAAACGTGAAAAATGGTCCGTTTTCAAATGTTTTATTTTTGAACGTCAGTTCACATTTGAAGGTGGATCATCAGTGTTAGAGCTAAAATTAGCATGTTTAAAGTGATTTTCATGCTTCCAGGAGCCCTAAACACAAGATTTATGGAATGGTTAAAAGTGCATGAAAATGGCCAATTTACTCACTCTGAGTTCTCAAAAAGGGTTTCTTCACCCCGGGAAGTTAATTAAATACCATTTGGAGGCATTTAATGTTCGAGCCAAAACGGCTGATTTTTGACAAAAGAGATAACACCCCCCCATTACGTCATGCTTCAGAAATGTGGAAAATGGTCCGTTTTCAAATGTTTTATTTTTGAACGTCAGTTCACATTTGTAGGTGGATCATCAGTGTTAGAGCTAAAATTAGCATGTTTAAAGTGATTTTCATGCTTCCAGGGGCCCTAATCACAAGATTTATGGAATGGTTAAAAGTGCATGAAAATGGCCAATTTACTCACTCTGAGTTCGCAAAAAGGGTTTCTTCACCCAGAGAAGTTAATTAAATACCATTTGGAGGCATTTAATGTTCGAGCCAAAACGGCTGATTTTCGACAAAAGAGATAACACCCCCCATTACGTCATGCTTCAGAAATGTGGAAAATGGTCCGTTTTCAAATGTTTTATTTTTGAACGTCAGTTCACATTTGTAGGTGGATCGTCAGTGTTAGAGCTAAAATTAGCATGTTTAAAGTGATTTTCATGCTTCCAGGGGCTCGGGAAGTGAATTAAATACTATTTGGAGGCATTTATTGTTCAAGCAAAAACAGCTGATTTTTGACAAAAGAGATAACACCCCCCCATTTCTTCATGCTTCAGAAATGTGGAAAATGGTCCGTTTTCAAATGTTTTATTTTTGAACGTCAGTTCACATTTGTAGGTGGATCATCAGTGTTAGAGCTAAAATTAGCATGTTTAAAGTGATTTTCATGCTTCCAGGGGCGCTAAACACAAGATTTATGGAATGGTTAAAAGTGCATGAAAATGGCCAATTTACTCACTCTGAGTTCTCAAAAAGGGTTTCTGCACCCCAGGAAGTTAATTAAATACCATTTGGAGGCATTTAATGTTCGAGCAAAAACGGCTGATTTTCGACAAAAGAGATAACACCCCCCCATTACGTCATACTTCAGAAATGTGGAAAATGGTCCGTTTTCAAATGTTTTATTTTTGAACGTCAGTTCACATTTGTAGGTGGATCATCAGTGTTAGAGCTAAAATTAGCATGTTTAAAGTGATTTTCATGCTTCCAGGGGCTCGGGAAGTGAATTAAATACTATTTGGAGGCATTTAATGTTCAAGCAAAAACAGCTGATTTTTGACAAAAGAGATAACACCCCCCCATTACGTCATGCTTCAGAAACGTGGAAAATGGTTCGTTTTCAAATGTTTTATTTTTGAACGTCAGTTCACATTTGTAGGTGCATCATCAGTGTTAGAGCTAAAATTAGCATGTTTAAAGTGATTTCCATGCTTCCAGGGGCCCTAAACACAAGATTTATGGAATGGTTAAAAGTGCATGAAAATGGCCAATTTACTCACTCTGAGTTCTCAAAAAGGGTTTCTTCACCCCGGGAAGTTAATTAAATACCATTTGGAGGCATTTAATGTTCGAGCCAAAATGGCTGATTTTCGACAAAAGAGATAACACCCCCCCCATTACGTCATGCTTCAGAAATGTGGAAAATGGTCCGTTTTCAAATGTTTTATTTTTGAACGTCAGTTCACATTTGTAGGTGGATCATCAGTGTTAGAGCTAAAATTAGCATGTTTAAAGTGATTTTCATGCTTCCAGGGGCTCGGGAAGTGAATTAAATACTATTTGGAGGCATTTAATGTTCAAGCAAAAACAGCTGATTTTTGACAAAAGAGATGACCCCCCCCCCCATTACGTCATGCTTCAGAAATGTGGAAAATGGTCCGTTTTCAAATGTTTTATTTTTGAACGTCAGTTCACATTTGTAGGTGGATCATCAGTGTTAGAGCTAAAATTAGCATGTTTAAAGTGATTTTCATGCTTCCAGGGGCTCGGGAAGTGAATTAAATACTATTTGGAGGCATTTAATGTTCAAGCAAAAACAGCTGATTTTTGACAAAAGAGATAACACCCCCCCATTACGTCATGCTTCAGAAATGTGGAAAATGGTCCGTTTTCAAATGTTTTATTTTTGAACGTCAGTTCACATTTGAAGGTGGATCATCAGTGTTAGAGCTAAAATTAGCATGTTTAAAGTGATTTTCATGCTTCCAGGGGCTCGGGAAGTGAATTAAATACTATTTGGAGGCATTTAATGTTCAAGCAAAAACAGCTGATTTTTGACAAAAGAGATAAGACCCCCCATTACGTCATGCTTCAGAAATGTGGAAAATGGTCCGTTTTCAAATGTTTTATTTTTGAACGTCAGTTCACATTTGTAGGTGGATCATCAGTGTTAGAGCTAAAATTAGCATGTTTAAAGTGATTTTCATGCTTCCAGGGGCTCGGGAAGTGAATTAAATACTATTTGGAGGCATTTAATGTTCAAGCAAAAACAGCTGATTTTTGACAAAAGAGATAACACCCCCCATTACGTCATGCTTCAGAAACGTGGAAAATGGTCCGTTTTCAAATGTTTTATTTTTGAACGTCAGTTCACATTTGAAGGTGGATCATCAGTGTTAGAGCTAAAATTAGCATGTTTAAAGTGATTTTCATGCTTCCAGGGGCCCTAAACACAAGATTTATGGAATGGTTAAAAGCGCATGAAAATGGCCAATTTACTCACTCTGAGTTCTCAAAAAGGGTTTCTTCACCCCGGGAAGTTAATTAAATACCATTTGGAGGCATTTAATGTTCGAGCCAAAACGGCTGATTTTCGACAAAAGAGATAACACCCCCCCATTACGTCATGCTTCAGAAATGTGGAAAATGGTCCGTTTTCAAATGTTTTATTTTTGAACGTCAGTTCACATTTGTAGGTGGATCATCAGTGTTAGAGCTAAAATTAGCATGTTTAAAGTGATTTTCATGCTTCCAGGGGCTCGGGAAGTGAATTAAATACTATTTGGAGGCATTTAATGTTCAAGCAAAAACAGCTGATTTTTGACAAAAGAGATAACACCCCCCCATTACGTCATGCTTCAGAAACGTGGAAAATGGTTCGTTTTCAAATGTTTTATTTTTGAACGTCAGTTCACATTTGTAGGTGGATCATCAGTGTTAGAGCTAAAATTAGCATGTTTAAAGTGATTTCCATGCTTCCAGGGGCCCTAAACACAAGATTTATGGAATGGTTAAAAGTGCATGAAAATGGCCAATTTACTCACTCTGAGTTCTCAAAAAGGGTTTCTTCACCCCGGGAAGTTAATTAAATACCATTTGGAGGCATTTAATGTTCGAGCCAAAACGGCTGATTTTCGACAAAAGAGATAACACCCCCCCCCCCATTACGTCATGCTTCAGAAATGTGGAAAATAGTCCTTTTTCAAATGTTTTATTTTTGAACGTCAGTTCACATTTGTAGGTGGATCATCAGTGTTAGAGCTAAAATTAGCATGTTTAAAGTGATTTTCATGCTTCCAGGGGCTCGGGAAGTGAATTAAATACTATTTGGAGGCATTTAATGTTCAAGCAAAAACAGCAGATTTTTGACAAAAGAGATAACACCCCCCCATTACGTCATGCTTCAGAAATGTGGAAAATGGTCCGTTTTCAAATGTTTTATTTTTGAACGTCAGTTCACATTTGTAGGTGGATCATCAGTGTTAGAGCTAAAATTAGCATGTTTAAAGTGATTTTCATGCTTCCATGGGCCCTAAACACAAGATTTATGTAATGGTTAAAAGTGCATGAAAATGGCCAATTTACTCACTCTGAGTTATCAAAAAGGGTTTCTTCACCCCGGGAAGTTAATTAAATACAATTTGGAGGCATTTAATGTTCGAGCAAAAACGGCTGCTTTTCGACAAAAGAGATAACACCCCCCCCCCATTACGTCATGCTTCAGAAATGTGGAAAATGGTCCGTTTTCAAATGTTTTATTTTTGAACGTCAGTTCACATTTGTAGGTGGATCATCAGTGTTAGAGCTAAAATTAGCATGTTTAAAGTGATTTTCATGCTTCCAGGGGCTCGGGAAGTGAATTAAATACTATTTGGAGGCATTTAATGTTCAAGCAAAAACAGCTGATTTTTGACAAAAGAGATAACACCCCCCATTACGTCATGCTTCAGAAATGTGGAAAATGGTCCGTTTTCAAATGTTTTATTTTTGAACGTCAGTTCACATTTGTAGGTGGATCATCCGTGTTAGAGCTAAAATTAGCATGTTTAAAGTGATTTTCATGCTTCCAGGGGCTCGGGAAGTGAATTAAATACTATTTGGAGGCATTTAATGTTCAAGCAAAAACAGCTGATTTTTGACAAAAGAGATAACACCCCCATTACGTCATGCTTCAGAAATGTGGAAAATGGTCCGTTTTCAAATGTTTTATTTTTGAACGTCAGTTCACATTTGTAGGTGGATCATCAGTGTTAGAGCTAAAATTAGCATTTTTAAAGTGATTTTCATGCTTCCAGTGGCCCTAAACACAAGATTTATGGAATGGTTAAAAGTGCATGAAAATGGCCAATTCACTCACTCTGAGTTCTCAAAAAGGGTTTCTTCACCCCGGGAAGTTAATTAAATACCATTTGGAGGCATTTAATGTTCGAGCAAAAACGGCTGATTTTCGACAAAAGAGATAACACCCCCCCATTACGTCATGCTTCAGAAATGTGGAAAATGGTCCGTTTTCAAATGTTTTATTTTTGAACATCAGTTCACATTTGTAGGTGGATCATCAGTGTTAGAGCTAAAATTAGCATGTTTAAAGTGATTTTCATGCTTCCAGGGGCCCTAAACACAAGATTTATGGAATGGTTAAAAGTGCGTGAAAATGGCCAATTTACTCACTCTGAGTTCTCAAAAAAGGTTTCTTCATCCCGGGAAGTTAATTAAATACCATTTGGAGGCATTTAATGTTCGAGTTAAAACGGATGATTTTCGACAAAAGAGATAACACCCCCCCCCATTACGTCATGCTTCAAAAATGTGGAAAATGGTCCGTTTTCAAATGTTTTATTTTTGAACGTCAGTTCACATTTGTAGGTGGATCATCAGTGTTAGAGCTAAAATTAGCATGTTTAAAGTGATTTTCATGCTTCCAGGGGCTCGGGAAGTGAATTAAATACTATTTGGAGGCATTTAATGTTCAAGCAAAAACAGCTGATTTTTGACAAAAGAGATAACACCCCCCCATTGCGTCATGCTTCAGAAATGTGGAAAATGGTCCGTTTTCAAATGTTTTATTTTTGAACGTCAGTTCACATTTGTAGGTGGATCATCAGTGTTAGAGCTAAAATTAGCATGTTTAAAGTGATTTTCATGCTTCCAGGCGCCCTAAACACAAGATTTATGGAATGGTAAAAGTGCATGAAAATGGCCAATTTACTCACTCTGAGTTCTCAAAAAGGGTTTCTTCACCCCGGGAAGTTAATTAAATACCATTTGGAGGCATTTAATGTTCGAGCAAAAACGGCTGATTTTCGACAAAAGAGATAACACCCCCCCATTACGTCATGCTTCAGAAATGTGGAAAATGGTCCGTTTTCAAATGTTTTATTTTTGAACGTCAGTTCACATTTGTAGGTGGATCATCAGTGTTAGAGCTAAAATTAGCATGTTTAAAGTGATTGTCATGCTTTCAGGGGCCCTAAACACAAGATTTATGGAATGGTTAAAAGTGCATGAAAATGGCCAATTTACTCACTCTGAGTTCTCAAAAAAGGTTTCTTCATCCCGGGAAGTTAATTAAATACCATTTGGAGGCATTTAATGTTTGAGCTAAAACGGATGATTTTCGACAAAAGAGATAACACCCCCCCCATTACGTCATGCTTCAGAAATGTGGAAAATGGTCCGTTTTCAAATGTTTTATTTTTGAACGTCAGTTCACATTTGTAGGTGGATCATCAGTGTTAGAGCTAAAATTAGCATGTTTAAAGTGATTTTCATGCTTCCAGGGGCTCGGGAAGTGAATTAAATACTATTTGGAGGCATTTAATGTTCAAGCAAAAACAGCTGATTTTTGACAAAAGAGATAACACCCCCCATTACATCATGCTTCAGAAACGTGGAAAATGGTCCGTTTTCAAATGTTTTATTTTTGAACGTCAGTTCACATTTGAAGGTGGATCATCAGTGTTAGAGCTAAAATTAGCATGTTTAAAGTGATTTTCATGCTTCCAGGAGCCCTAAACACAAGATTTATGGAATGGTTAAAAGTGCATGAAAATGGCCAATTTACTCACTCTGAGTTCTCAAAAAGGGTTTCTTCACCCCGGGAAGTTAATTAAATACCATTTGGAGGCATTTAATGTTCGAGCCAAAACGGCTGATTTTTGACAAAAGAGATAACACCCCCCCATTACGTCATGCTTCAGAAATGTGGAAAATGGTCCGTTTTCAAATGTTTTATTTTTGAACGTCAGTTCACATTTGTAGGTGGATCATCAGTGTTAGAGCTAAAATTAGCATGTTTAAAGTGATTTTCATGCTTCCAGGGGCCCTAATCACAAGATTTATGGAATGGTTAAAAGTGCATGAAAATGGCCAATTTACTCACTCTGAGTTCGCAAAAAGGGTTTCTTCACCCAGAGAAGTTAATTAAATACCATTTGGAGGCATTTAATGTTCGAGCCAAAACGGCTGATTTTCGACAAAAGAGATAACACCCCCCATTACGTCATGCTTCAGAAATGTGGAAAATGGTCCGTTTTCAAATGTTTTATTTTTGAACGTCAGTTCACATTTGTAGGTGGATCGTCAGTGTTAGAGCTAAAATTAGCATGTTTAAAGTGATTTTCATGCTTCCAGGGGCTCGGGAAGTGAATTAAATACTATTTGGAGGCATTTATTGTTCAAGCAAAAACAGCTGATTTTTGACAAAAGAGATAACACCCCCCCATTTCTTCATGCTTCAGAAATGTGGAAAATGGTCCGTTTTCAAATGTTTTATTTTTGAACGTCAGTTCACATTTGTAGGTGGATCATCAGTGTTAGAGCTAAAATTAGCATGTTTAAAGTGATTTTCATGCTTCCAGGGGCGCTAAACACAAGATTTATGGAATGGTTAAAAGTGCATGAAAATGGCCAATTTACTCACTCTGAGTTCTCAAAAAGGGTTTCTACACCCCAGGAAGTTAATTAAATACCATTTGGAGGCATTTAATGTTCGAGCAAAAACGGCTGATTTTCGACAAAAGAGATAACACCCCCCCATTACGTCATGCTTCAGAAATGTGGAAAATGGTCCGTTTTCAAATGTTTTATTTTTGAACGTCAGTTCACATTTGTAGGTGGATCATCAGTGTTAGAGCTAAAATTAGCATGTTTAAAGTGATTGTCATGCTTTCAGGGGCCCTAAACACAAGATTTATGGAATGGTTAAAAGTGCATGAAAATGGCCAATTTACTCACTCTCAGTTCTCAAAAAGGGTTTCTTCACCCCGGGAAGTTAATTAAATACCATTTGGAGGCATTTAATGTTCGAGCCAAAATGGCTGATTTTCGACAAAAGAGATAACACCCCCCCATTACGTCATGCTTCAGAAATGTGGAAAATGGTCCGTTTTCAAATGTTCTATTTTTGAACGTCAGTTCACATTTGTAGGTGGATCATCAGTGTTAGAGCTAAAATTAGCATGTTTAATGTGATTTTGATGCTTCCAGGGGCTCGGGAAGTGAATTAAATACTATTTGGAGGCATTTAATGTTCAAGCAAAAACAGCTGATTTTTGACAAAAGAGATAACACCCCCCCATTACGTCATGCTTCAGAAATGTGGAAAATGGTCCGTTTTCAAATGTTTTATTTTTGAACGTCAGTTCACATTTGTAGGTGGATCATCAGTGTTAGAGCTAAAATTAGCATGTTTAAAGTGATTTTCATGCTTCCAGGGGCCCTAAACACAAGATTTATGGAATGGTTAAAAGTGCATGAAAATGGCCAATTTACTCACTCTGAGTTCTCAAAAAAGGTTTCTTCACCCCGGGAAGTTAATTAAATACCATTTGGAGGCATTTAATGTTCGAGCTAAAATGGATGATTTTCGACAAAAGAGATAACACCCCCCCATTACGTCATGCTTCAGAAATGTGGAAAATGGTCCGTTTTCAAATGTTTTATTTTTGAACGTCAGTTCACATTTGTAGGTGGATCATCAGTGTTAGAGCTAAAATTAGCATGTTTAAAGTGATTTTCATGCTTCCAGGGGCTCGGGAAGTGAATTAAATACTATTTGGAGGCATTTAATGTTCAAGCAAAAACAGCTGATTTTTGACAAAAGAGATAACACCCCCCCATTACGTCATGCTTCAGAAACGTGGAAAATGGTTCGTTTTCAAATGTTTTATTTTTGAACGTCAGTTCACATTTGTAGGTGGATCATCAGTGTTAGAGCTAAAATTAGCATGTTTAAAGTGATTTCCATGCTTCCAGGGGCCCTAAACACAAGATTTATGGAATGGTTAAAAGTGCATGAAAATGGCCAATTTACTCACTCTGAGTTCTCAAAAAGGGTTTCTTCACCCCGGGAAGTTAATTAAATACCATTTGGAGGCATTTAATGTTCGAGCCAAAATGGTTGATTTTCGACAAAAGAGATAACACCCCCCCCATTACGTCATGCTTCAGAAATGTGGAAAATGGTCCGTTTTCAAATGTTTTATTTTTGAACGTCAGTTCACATTTGTAGGTGGATCATCAGTGTTAGAGCTAAAATTAGCATGTTTAAAGTGATTTTCATGCTTCCAGGGGCTCGGGAAGTGAATTAAATACTATTTGGAGGCATTTAATGTTCAAGCAAAAACAGCTGATTTTTGACAAAAGAGATAACCCCCCCCCCCCCATTACGTCATGCTTCAGAAATGTGGAAAATGGTCCGTTTTCAAATGTTTTATTTTTGAACGTCAGTTCACATTTGTAGGTGGATCATCAGTGTTAGAGCTAAAATTAGCATGTTTAAAGTGATTTTCATGCTTCCAGGGGCTCGGGAAGTGAATTAAATACTATTTGGAGGCATTTAATGTTCAAGCAAAAACAGCTGATTTTTGACAAAAGAGATAACACCCCCCCATTACGTCATGCTTCAGAAATGTGGAAAATGGTCCGTTTTCAAATGTTTTATTTTTGAACGTCAGTTCACATTTGAAGATGGATCATCAGTGTTAGAGCTAAAATTAGCATGTTTAAAGTGATTTTCATGCTTCCAGGGGCTCGGGAAGTGAATTAAATACTATTTGGAGGCATTTAATGTTCAAGCAAAAACAGCTGATTTTTGACAAAAGAGATAAGACCCCCCATTACGTCATGCTTCAGAAATGTGGAAAATGGTCCGTTTTCAAATGTTTTATTTTTGAACGTCAGTTCACATTTGTAGGTGGATCATCAGTGTTAGAGCTAAAATTAGCATGTTTAAAGTGATTTTCATGCTTCCAGGGGCTCGGGAAGTGAATTAAATACTATTTGGAGGCATTTAATGTTCAAGCAAAAACAGCTGATTTTTGACAAAAGAGATAACACCCCCCATTACGTCATGCTTCAGAAACGTGGAAAATGGTCCGTTTTCAAATGTTTTATTTTTGAACGTCAGTTCACATTTGAAGGTGGATCATCAGTGTTAGAGCTAAAATTAGCATGTTTAAAGTGATTTTCATGCTTCCAGGGGCCCTAAACACAAGATTTATGGAATGGTTAAAAGCGCATGAAAATGGCCAATTTACTCACTCTGAGTTCTCAAAAAGGGTTTCTTCACCCCGGGAAGTTAATTAAATACCATTTGGAGGCATTTAATGTTTGAGCCAAAACGGCTGATTTTCGACAAAAGTGATAACACCCCCCCATTACGTCATGCTTCAGAAATGTGGAAAATGGTCCGTTTTCAAATGTTTTATTTTTGAACGTCAGTTCACATTTGTAGGTGGATCATCAGTGTTAGAGCTAAAATTAGCATGTTTAAAGTGATTTTCATGCTTCCAGGGGCTCGGGAAGTGAATTAAATACTATTTGGAGGCATTTAATGTTCAAGCAAAAACAGCTGATTTTTGACAAAAGAGATAACACCCCCCCATTACGTCATGCTTCAGAAACGTGGAAAATGGTTCGTTTTCAAATGTTTTATTTTTGAACGTCAGTTCACATTTGTAGGTGGATCATCAGTGTTAGAGCTAAAATTAGCATGTTTAAAGTGATTTCCATGCTTCCAGGGGCCCTAAACACAAGATTTATGGAATGGTTAAAAGTGCATGAAAATGGCCAATTTACTCACTCTGAGTTCTCAAAAAGGGTTTCTTCACCCCGGGAAGTTAATTAAATACCATTTGCAGGCATTTAATGTTCGAGCCAAAACGGCTGATTTTCGACAAAAGAGATAACACCCCCCCCCCATTACGTCATGCTTCAGAAATGTGGAAAATAGTCCGTTTTCAAATGTTTTATTTTTGAACGTCAGTTCACATTTGTAGGTGGATCATCAGTGTTAGAGCTAAAATTAGCATGTTTAAAGTGATTTTCATGCTTCCAGGGGCTCGGGAAGTGAATTAAATACTATTTGGAGGCATTTAATGTTCAAGCAAAAACAGCAGATTTTTGACAAAAGAGATAACACCCCCCCATTACGTCATGCTTCAGAAATGTGGAAAATGGTCCGTTTTCAAATGTTTTATTTTTGAACGTCAGTTCACATTTGTAGGTGGATCATCAGTGTTAGAGCTAAAATTAGCATGTTTAAAGTGATTTTCATGCTTCCATGGGCCCTAAACACAAGATTTATGTAATGGTTAAAAGTGCATGAAAATGGCCAATTTACTCACTCTGAGTTATCAAAAAGGGTTTCTTCACCCCGGGAAGTTAATTAAATACCATTTGGAGGCATTTAATGTTCGAGCAAAAATGGCTGATTTTCGACAAAAGAGATAACACCCCCCCCCATTACGTCATGCTTCAGAAATGTGGAAAATGGTCCGTTTTCAAATGTTTTATTTTTGAACGTCAGTTCACATTTGTAGGTGGATCATCAGTGTTAGAGCTAAAATTAGCATGTTTAAAGTGATTTTCATGCTTCCAGGGGCTCGGGAAGTGAATTAAATACTATTTGGAGGCATTTAATGTTCAAGCAAAAACAGCTGATTTTTGACAAAAGAGATAACACCCCCCATTACGTCATGCTTCAGAAATGTGGAAAATGGTCCGTTTTCAAATGTTTTATTTTTGAACGTCAGTTCACATTTGTAGGTGGATCATCAGTGTTAGAGCTAAAATTAGCATTTTTAAAGTGATTTTCATGCTTCCAGGGGCCCTAAACACAAGATTTATGGAATGGTTAAAAGTGCACGAAAATGGCCAATTTACTCACTCTGAGTTCTCAAAAAGGGTTTCTTCACCCCGGGAAGTTAATTAAATACCATTTGGAGGCATTTAATGTTCGAGCAAAAACGGCTGATTTTCAACAAAAGAGATAACACCCCCCCCATTACGTCATGCTTCCGAAATGTGGAAAATGGTCCGTTTTCAAATGTTTTATTTTTGAACGTCAGTTCACATTTGTAGGTGGATCATCAGTGTTAGAGCTAAAATTAGCATGTTTAAAGTGATTTTCATGCTTCCAGGGGCTCGGGAAGTGAATTAAATACTATTTGGAGGCATTTAATGTTCAAGCAAAAACAGCTGATTTTTGACAAAAGAGATAACACCCCCCCCATTACTTCATGCTTCAGAAATGTGGAAAATGGTCCGTTTTCAAATGTTTTATTTTTGAACGTCAGTTCACATTTGTAGGTGGATCATCAGTGTTAGAGCTAAAATTAGCATGTTTAAAGTGATTTTCATGCTTCCAGTGGCCCTAAACACAAGATTTATGGAATGGTTAAAAGTGCATGAAAATGGCCAATTCACTCACTCTGAGTTCTCAAAAAGGGTTTCTTCACCCCGGGAAGTTAATTAAATACCATTTGGAGGCATTTAATGTTCGAGCAAAAACGGCTGATTTTCGACAAAAGAGATAACACCCCCCCATTACGTCATGCTTCAGAAATGTGGAAAATGGTCCGTTTTCAAATGTTTTATTTTTGAACGTCAGTTCACATTTGTAGGTGGATCATCAGTGTTAGAGCTAAAATTAGCATGTTTAAAGTGATTGTCATGCTTTCAGGGGCCCTAAACACAAGATTTATGGAATGGTTAAAAGTGCATGAAAATGGCCAATTTACTCACTCTGAGTTCTCAAAAAAGGTTTCTTCATCCCGGGAAGTTAATTAAATACCATTTGGAGGCATTTAATGTTTGAGCTAAAACGGATGATTTTCGACAAAAGAGATAACACCCCCCCCATTACGTCATGCTTCAGAAATGTGGAAAATGGTCCGTTTTCAAATGTTTTATTTTTGAACGTCAGTTCACATTTGTAGGTGGATCATCAGTGTTAGAGCTAAAATTAGCATGTTTAAAGTGATTTTCATGCTTCCAGGGGCTCGGGAAGTGAATTAAATACTATTTGGAGGCATTTAATGTTCAAGCAAAAACAGCTTTTTTTTGACCAAAGAGATAACACCCCCCCATTACGTCATGCTTCAGAAATGTGGAAAATGGTCGGATTTCAAATGTTTTATTTTTGAACGTCAGTTCACATTTGTAGGTGGATCATCAGTGTTAGAGCTAAAATTAGCATGTTTAAAGTGATTTTCTTGCTTCCAGGGGCCCTAAACACAAGATTTATGGAATGGTTAAAAGTGCATGAAAATGGCCAATTTACTCACTCTGAGTTCTCAAAAAAGGTTTCTTCATCCCGGGAAGTTAATTAAATACCATTTGGAGGCATTTAATGTTCGAGCTAAAACGGATGATTTTCGACAAAAGAGATCACCCCCCCCATTACGTCATGCTTCAGAAATGTGGAAAATGGTCCGTTTTCAAATGTTTTATTTTTGAACGTCAGTTCACATTTGTAGGTGGATCATCAGTGTTAGAGCTAAAATTAGCATGTTTAAAGTGATTTTCATGCTTCCAGGGGCTCGGGAAGTGAATTAAATACTATTTGGAGGCATTTAAGGTTCAAGCAAAAACAGCAGATTTTTGACAAAAGAGATAACACCCCCCATTACGTCATGCTTCAGAAACGTGGAAAATGGTCCGTTTTCAAATGTTTTATTTTTGAACGTCAGTTCACATTTGAAGGTGGATCATCAGTGTTAGAGCTAAAATTAGCATGTTTAAAGTGATTTTCATGCTTCCAGGGGCCCTAAACACAAGATTTATGGAATGGTTAAAAGTGCATGAAAATGGCCAATTTACTCACTCTGAGTTCTCAAAAAGGGTTTCTTCACCCCGGGAAGTTAATTAAATACCATTTGGAGGCATTTAATGTTCGAGCCAAAACGGCTGATTTTCGACAAAAGAGATAACACCCCCCCATTACGTCATGCTTCAGAAATGTGGAAAATGGTCCGTTTTCAAATGTTTTATTTTTGAACGTCAGTTCACATTTGTAGGTGGATCATCAGTGTTAGAGCTAAAATTAGCATGTTTAAAGTGATTTTCATGCTTCCAGGGGCCCTAAACACAAGATTTATGGAATGGTTAAAAGTGCATGAAAATGGCCAATTTACTCACTCTGAGTTCTCAAAAAGGGTTTCTTCACCCCGGGAAGTTAATTAAATACCATTTGGAGGCATTTAATGTTCGAGCCAAAACGGCTGATTTTCGACAAAAGAGATAACACCCCCCCATTACGTCATGCTTCAGAAATGTGGAAAATGGTCCATTTTCAAATGTTTTATTTTTGAACGTCAGTTCACATTTGTAGGTGGATCATCAGTGTTAGAGCTAAAATTAGCATGTTTAAAGTGATAATCATGCTTCCAGGGGCCCTAAACACAAGATTTATGGAATGGTTAAAAGTGCATGAAAATGGCCAATTTACTCACTCTGAGTTCTCAAAAAAGGTTTCTTCATCCCGGGAAGTTAATTAAATACCATTTGGAGGCATTTAATGTTTGAGCTAAAACTAATGATTTTCGACAAAAGAGATAACACCCCCCCATTACGTCATGCTTCAGAAATGTGGAAAATGGTCCGTTTTCAAATGTTTTATTTTTGAAAGTCAGTTCACATTTGTAGGTGGATCATCAGTGTTAGAGCTAAAATTAGCATGTTTAAAGTGATTTTCATGCTTCCAGGGGCTCGGGAAGTGAATTAAATACTATTTGGAGGCATTTAATGTTCAAGCAAAAACAGCTGATTTTTGACAAAAGAGATAACACCCCCCCATTACGTCATGCTTCAGAAATGTGGAAAATGGTCCGTTTTCAAATGTTTTATTTTTGAACATCAGTTCACATTTGTAGGTGGATCATCAGTGTTAGAGCTAAAATTAGCATGTTTAAAGTGATTTTCTTGCTTCCAGGGGCCCTAAACACAAGATTTATGGAATGGTTAAAAGTGCATGAAAATGGCCAATTCACTCACTCCGAGTTCTCAAAAAGGGTTTCTTCACCCCGGGAAGTTAATTAAATACCATTTGGAGGCATTTAATGTTCGAGCTAAAACGGATGATTTTCGACAAAAGAGATAAGACCCCCCCATTACGTCATGCTTCAGAAATGTGGAAAATGGTCCGTTTTCAAATGTTTTATTTTTGAACGTCAGTTCACATTTGTAGGTTGATCATCAGTGTTAGAGCTAAAATTAACATGTTTAAAGTGATTTTCATGCTTCCAGGGGCTCGGGAAGTGAATTAAATACTATTTGGAGGCATTTAATGTTCAAGCAAAAACAGCTGATTTTTGACAAAAGAGATAACACCCCCCATTACGTCATGCTTCAGAAACGTGGAAAATGGTCCGTTTTCAAATGTTTTATTTTTGAACGTCAGTTCACATTTGAAGGTGGATCATCAGTGTTAGAGCTAAAATTAGCATGTTTAAATTGATTTTCATGCTTCCAGGGGCCCTAAACACAAGATTTATGGAATGGTTAAAAGTGCATGAAAATGGCCAATTTACTCACTCTGAGTTCTCAAAAAGGGTTTCTTCACCCCGGGAAGTTAATTAAATACCATTTGGAGGCATTTAATGTTCGAGCCAAAACGGCTGATTTTCGACAAAAGAGATAACACCCCCCCATTACGTCATGCTTCAGAAATGTGGAAAATGGTCCATTTTCAAATGTTTTATTTTTGAACGTCAGTTCACATTTGTAGGTGGATCATCAGTGTTAGAGCTAAAATTAGCATGTTTAAAGTGATTTTCATGCTTCCAGGGGCCCTAAACACAAGATTTATGGAATGGTTAAAAGTGCATGAAAATGGCCAATTTACTCACTCTGAGTTCTCAAAAAGGGTTTCTTCACCCCGGGAAGTTAATTAAATACCATTTGGAGGCATTTAATGTTCGAGCAAAAACGGCTGATTTTCAACAAAAGAGATAACACCCCCTCCATTACGTCATGCTTCAGAAATGTGGAAAATGGTCCGTTTTCAAATGTTTTATTTTTGAACGTCAGTTCACATTTGTAGGTGGATCATCAGTGTTAGAGCTAAAATGAGCATGTTTAAAGTGATTTTCATGCTTCCAGGGGCTCGGGAAGTGAATTAAATACTATTTGGAGGCATTTAATGTTCAAGCAAAAACAGCTGATTTTTGACAAAAGAGATAACACCCCCCCCATTACTTCATGCTTCAGAAATGTGGAAAATGGTCCGTTTTCAAATGTTTTATTTTTGAACGTCAGTTCACATTTGTAGGTGGATCATCAGTGTTAGAGCTAAAATTAGCATGTTTAAAGTGATTTTCATGCTTCCAGGGGCCCTAAACACAAGATTTATGGAATGGTTAAAAGTGCATGAAAATGGCCAATTCACTCACTCCGAGTTCTCAAAAAGGGTTTCTTCACCCCGGGAAGTTAATTAAATACCATTTGGAGGCATTTAATGTTCGAGCAAAAACGGCTGATTTTCGACAAAAGAGATAACACCCCCCCATTACGTCATGCTTCAGAAATGTGGAAAATGGTCCGTTTTCAAATGTTTTATTTTTGAACATCAGTTCACATTTGTAGGTGGATCATCAGTGTTAGAGCTAAAATTAGCATGTTTAAAGTGATTTTCATGCTTCCAGGGGCCCTAAACACAAGATTTATGGAATGGTTAAAAGTGCATGAAAATGGCCAATTTACTCACTCTGAGTTCTCAAAAAAGGTTTCTTCATCCCGGGAAGTTAATTAAATACCATTTGGAGGCATTTAATGTTCGAGTTAAAACGGATGATTTTCGACAAAAGAGATAACACCCCCCCCATTACGTCATGCTTCAAAAATGTGGAAAATGGTCCGTTTTCAAATGTTTTATTTTTGAACGTCAGTTCACATTTGTAGGTGGATCATCAGTGTTAGAGCTAAAATTAGCATGTTTAAAGTGATTTTCATGCTTCCAGGGGCTCGGGAAGTGAATTAAATACTATTTGGAGGCATTTCATGTTCAAGCAAAAACAGCTGATTTTTGACAAAAGAGATAACACCCCCCCATTACGTCATGCTTCAGAAATGTGGAAAATGGTCCGTTTTCAAATGTTTTATTTTTGAACGTCAGTTCACATTTGTAGGTGGATCATCAGTGTTAGAGCTAAAATTAGCATGTTTAAAGTGATTTTCATGCTTCCAGGCGCCCTAAACACAAGATTTATGGAATGGTAAAAGTGCATGAAAATGGCCAATTTACTCACTCTGAGTTCTCAAAAAGGGTTTCTTCACCCCGGGAAGTTAATTAAATACCATTTGGAGGCATTTAATGTTCGAGCCAAAACGGCAGATTTTCGACAAAAGAGATAACACCCCCCATTACGTCATGCTTCAGAAATGTGGAAAATGGTCCATTTTCAAATGTTTTATTTTTGAACGTCAGTTCACATTTGTAGGTGGATCATCAGTGTTAGAGCTAAAATTAGCATGTTTAAAGTGATTTTCATGCTTCCAGGGGCCCTAAACACAAGATTTATGGAATGGTTAAAAGTGCATGAAAATGGCCAATTTACTCACTCTGAGTTCTCAAAAAGGGTTTCTTCACCCCGGGAAGTTAATTAAATACCATTTGGAGGCATTTAATGTTCGAGCCAAAACGGCTGATGTTCGACAAAAGAGATAACACCCCCCCCATTACGTCATGCTTCAGAAATGTGGAAAATGGTCTGTTTTCAAATGTTTTATTTTTGAACGTCAGTTCACATTTGTAGGTGGATCATCAGTGTTAGAGCTAAAATTAGCATGTTTAAAGTGATTTTCATGCTTCCAGGGGCTCGGGAAGTGAATTAAATACTATTTGGAGGCATTTAATGTTCAAGCAAAAACAGCTGATTTTTGACAAAAGAGATAACACCCCCCCATTACGTCATGCTTCAGGAATGTGGAAAATGGTCCGTTTTCAAATGTTTTATTTTTGAACGTCAGTTCACATTTGTAGGTGGATCATCAGTGTTAGAGCGAAAATTAGCATGTTTAAAGTGATTTTCATGCTTCCATGGGCCCTAAACACAAGATTTATGGAATGGTTAAAAGTGCATGAAAATGGCCAATTTACTCACTCTGAGTTCTCAAAAAGGGTTTCTTCACCCCGGGAAGTGAATTAAATACCATTTGGAGGCATTTAATGTTCGAGCAAAAACGGCTGATTTTCGACAAAAGAGATAACACCCCCCCCCCATTACGTCATGCTTCAGAAATGTGGAAAATGGTCCGTTTTCAAATGTTTTATTTTTGAACGTCAGTTCACATTTGTAGGTGGATCATCAGTGTTAGAGCTAAAATTAGCATGTTTAAAGTGATTTTCATGCTTCCAGGGGCTCGGGAAGTGAATTAAATACTATTTGGAGGCATTTAATGTTCAAGCAAAAACAGCTGATTTTTGGCAAAAGAGATAACACCCCCCCATTACGTCATGCTTCAGAAATGTGGAAAATGGTCCGTTTTCAAATGTTTTATTTTTGAACGTCAGTTCACATTTGTAGGTGGATCATCAGTGTTAGAGCTAAAATTAGCATGTTTAAAGTGATTTTCATGCTTCCAGGGGCCCTAAACTCAAGATTTATGGAATGGTTAAAAGTGCATGAAAATGGCCAATTTACTCACTCTGAGTTCTCAAAAAGGGTTTCTTCACCCCGGGAAGTTAATTAAATACCATTTGGAGGCATTTAATGTTCGAGCTAAAACGGATGATTTTCGACAAAAGAGATAACACCCCCCCATTACGTCATGCTTCAGAAATGTGGAAAATGGTCCGTTTTCAAATGTTTTATTTTTGAACGTCAGTTCACATTTTTAGGTGGATCATCAGTGTTAGAGCTAAAATTAGCATGTTTAAAGTGATTTTCATGCTTCCAGGGGCTCGGGAAGTGAATTAAATACTATTTGGAGGCATTTAATGTTCAAGCAAAAACAGCTGATTTTTGACAAAAGAGATAACACCCCCCATTACGTCATGCTTCAGAAATGTGGAAAATGGTCCGTTTTCAAATGTTTTATTTTTGAACGTCAGTTCACATTTGTAGGTGGATCATCAGTGTTAGAGCTAAAATTAGCATGTTTAAAGTGATTTTCATGCTTCCAGGGGCCCTAAACACAAGATTTATGGAATGGTTAAAAGTGCACGAAAATGGCCAATTTACTCACTCTGAGTTCTCAAAAAGGGTTTCTTCACCCCGGGAAGTTAATTAAATACCATTTGGAGGCATTTAATGTTCGAGCAAAAACGGCTGATTTTCAAAAAAAGAGATAACACCCCCCCATTACGTCATGCTTCCGAAATGTGGAAAATGGTCCGTTTTCAAATGTTTTATTTTTGAACGTCAGTTCACATTTGTAGGTGGATCATCAGTGTTAGAGCTAAAATTAGCATGTTTAAAGTGATTTTCATGCTTCCAGGGGCTCGGGAAGTGAATTAAATACTATTTGGAGGCATTTAATGTTCAAGCAAAAACAGCTGATTTTTGACAAAAGAGATAACACCCCCCCCATTACTTCATGCTTCAGAAATGTGGAAAATGTGTCGTTTTCAAATGTTTTATTTTTGAACGTCAGTTCACATTTGTAGGTGGATCATCAGTGTTAGAGCTAAAATTAGCATGTTTAAAGTGATTTTCATGCTTCCAGTGGCCCTAAACACAAGATTTATGGAATGGTTAAAAGTGCATGAAAATGGCCAATTCACTCACTCTGAGTTCTCAAAAAGGGTTTCTTCACCCCGGGAAGTTAATTAAATACCATTTGGAGGCATTTAATGTTCGAGCAAAAACGGCTGATTTTCGACAAAAGAGATAACACCCCCCCATTACGTCATGCTTCAGAAATGTGGAAAATGGTCCGTTTTCAAATGTTTTATTTTTGAACATCAGTTCACATTTGTAGGTGGATGATCAGTGTTAGAGCTAAAATTAGCATGTTTAAAGTGATTTTCATGCTTCCAGGGGCCCTAAACACAAGATTTATGGAATGGTTAAAAGTGCATGAAAATGGCCAATTTACTCACTCTGAGTTCTCAAAAAAGGTTTCTTCATCCCGGGAAGTTAATTAAATACCATTTGGAGGCATTTAATGTTCGAGTTAAAACGGATGATTTTCGACAAAGAGATAACACCCCCCCATTACGTAATGCTTCAGAAATGTGGAAAATGGTCCGTTTTCAAATGTTTTATTTTTGAACGTCAGTTCACATTTGTAGGTGGATCATCAGTGTTAGAGCTAAAATTAGCATGTTTAAAGTGATTTTCATGCTTCCAGGGGCTCGGGAAGTGAATTAAATACTATTTGGAGGCATTTAATGTTCAAGCAAAAACAGCTGATTTTTGACAAAAGAGATAACACCCCCCCCATTACGTCATGCTTCAGAAATGTGGAAAATGGTCCGTTTTCAAATGTTTTATTTTTGAACGTCAGTTCACATTTGTAGGTGGATCATCAGTGTTAGAGCTAAAATTAGCATGTTTAAAGTGATTTTCATGCTTCCAGGGGCCCTAAACACAAGATTTATGGAATGGTTAAAAGTGCACGAAAATGGCCAATTTACTCACTCTGAGTTCTCAAAAAGGGTTTCTTCACCCCGGGAAGTTAATTAAATACCATTTGGAGGCATTTAATGTTCGAGCAAAAACGGCTGATTTTCAAAAAAAGAGATAACACCCCCCCATTACGTCATGCTTCCGAAATGTGGAAAATGGTCCGTTTTCAAATGTTTTATTTTTGAACGTCAGTTCACATTTGTAGGTGGATCATCAGTGTTAGAGCTAAAATTAGCATGTTTAAAGTGATTTTCATGCTTCCAGGGGCTCGGGAAGTGAATTAAATACTATTTGGAGGCATTTAATGTTCAAGCAAAAACAGCTGATTTTTGACAAAAGAGATAACACCCCCCCCATTACTTCATGCTTCAGAAATGTGGAAAATGTGCCGTTTTCAAATGTTTTATTTTTGAACGTCAGTTCACATTTGTAGGTGGATCATCAGTGTTAGAGCTAAAATTAGCATGTTTAAAGTGATTTTCATGCTTCCAGTGGCCCTAAACACAAGATTTATGGAATGGTTAAAAGTGCATGAAAATGGCCAATTCACTCACTCTGAGTTCTCAAAAAGGGTTTCTTCACCCCGGGAAGTTAATTAAATACCATTTGGAGGCATTTAATGTTCGAGCAAAAACGGCTGATTTTCGACAAAAGAGATAACACCCCCCCATTACGTCATGCTTCAGAAATGTGGAAAATGGTCCGTTTTCAAATGTTTTATTTTTGAACATCAGTTCACATTTGTAGGTGGATCATCAGTGTTAGAGCTAAAATTAGCATGTTTAAAGTGATTTTCATGCTTCCAGGGGCCCTAAACACAAGATTTATGGAATGGTTAAAAGTGCATGAAAATGGCCAATTTACTCACTCTGAGTTCTCAAAAAAGGTTTCTTCATCCCGGGAAGTTAATTAAATACCATTTGGAGGCATTTAATGTTCGAGTTAAAACGGATGATTTTCGACAAAGAGATAACACCCCCCCCATTACGTCATGCTTCAGAAATGTGGAAAATGGTCCATTTTCAAATGTTTTATTTTTGAACGTCAGTTCACATTTGTAGGTGGATCATCAGTGTTAGAGCTAAAATTAGCATGTTTAAAGTGATTTTCATGCTTCCAGGGGCTCGGGAAGTGAATTAAATACTATTTGGAGGCATTTAATGTTCAAGCAAAAACAGCTGATTTTTGACAAAAGAGATAACACCCCCCCATTACGTCATGCTTCAGAAATGTGGAAAATGGTCCGTTTTCAAATGTTTTATTTTTGAACGTCAGTTCACATTTGTAGGTGGATCATCAGTGTTAGAGCTAAAATTAGCATGTTTAAAGTGATTTTCATGCTTCCAGGCGCCCTAAACACAAGATTTATGGAATGGTAAAAGTGCATGAAAATGGCCAATTTACTCACTCTGAGTTCTCAAAAAGGGTTTCTTCACCCCGGGAAGTTAATTAAATACCATTTGGAGGCATTTAATGTTCGAGCCAAAACGGCTGATTTTCGACAAAGAGATAACACCCCCCCATTACGTCATGCTTCAGAAATGTGGAAAATGGTCCATTTTCAAATGTTTTATTTTTGAACGTCAGTTCACATTTGTAGGTGGATTATCAGTGTTAGAGCTAAAATTAGCATGTTTAAAGTGATTTTCATGCTTCCAGGGGCTCGGGAAGTGAATTAAATACTATTTGGAGGCATTTAATGTTCAAGCAAAAACAGCTGATTTTTGACAAAAGAGATAACACCCCCCCATTACGTCATGCTTCAGAAATGTGGAAAATGGTCCGTTTTCAAATGTTTTATTTTTGAACGTCAGTTCACATTTGTAGGTGGATCATCAGTGTTAGAGCTAAAATTAGCATGTTTAAAGTGATTTTCATGCTTCCAGGGGCCCTAAACACAAGATTTATGGAATGGTTAAAAGTGCATGAAAATGGCCAATTTACTCACTCTGAGTTCTCAAAAAGGGTTTCTTCACCCCGGGAAGTTAATTAAATACCATTTGGAGGCATTTAATGTTCGAGCCAAAACGGCTGATTTTCGACAAAAGAGATAACACCCCCACATTACGTCATGCTTCAGAAATGTGGAAAATGGTCCATTTTCAAATGTTTTATTTTTGAACGTCAGTTCACATTTGTAGGTGGATCATCAGTGTTAGAGCTAAAATTAGCATGTTTAAAGTGATTTTCATGCTTCCAGGGGCTCGGGAAGTGAATTAAATACTATTTGGAGGCATTTAATGTTCAAGCAAAAACAGCTGATTTTTGACAAAAGAGATAACACCCCCCCATTACGTCATGCTTCAGAAATGTGGAAAATGGTCCCTTTTCAAATGTTTTATTTTTGAACGTCAGTTCACATTTGTAGGTGGATCATCAGTGTTAGAGCTAAAATTAGCATGTTTAAAGTGATTTTCTTGCTTCCAGGGGCTCGGGAAGTGAATTAAATACTATTTGGAGGCATTTAATGTTCAAGCAAAAACAGCTGATTTTTGACAAAAGAGATAACACCCCCCATTACGTCATGCTTCAGAAATGTGGAAAATGGTCCGTTTTCAAATGTTTTATTTTTGAACGTCAGTTCACATTTGTAGGTGGATCATCAGTGTTAGAGCTAAAATTAGCATGTTTAAAGTGATTTTCATGCTTCCAGGGGCCCTAAACACAAGATTTATGGAATGGTTAAAAGTGCATGAAAATGGCCAATTTACTCACTCTGAGTTCTCAAAAAAGGTTTCTTCATCCCGGGAAGTTAATTAAATACCATTTGGAGGCATTTAATGTTCGAGTTAAAACGGATGATTTTCGACAAAGAGATAACACCCCCCCATTACGTCATGCTTCAGAAATGTGGAAAATGGTCCATTTTCAAATGTTTTATTTTTGAACGTCAGTTCACATTTGTAGGTGGATCATCAGTGTTAGAGCTAAAATTAGCATGTTTAAAGTGATTTTCATGCTTCCAGGGGCTCGGGAAGTGAATTAAATACTATTTGGAGGCATTTAATGTTCAAGCAAAAACAGCTGATTTTTGACAAAAGAGATAACACCCCCCCATTACGTCATGCTTCAGAAATGTGGAAAATGGTCCGTTTTCAAATGTTTTATTTTTGAACGTCAGTTCACATTTGTAGGTGGATCATCAGTGTTAGAGCTAAAATTAGCATGTTTAAAGTGATTTTCATGCTTCCAGGCGCCCTAAACACAAGATTTATGGAATGGTAAAAGTGCATGAAAATGGCCAATTTACTCACTCTGAGTTCTCAAAAAGGGTTTCTTCACCCCGGGAAGTTAATTAAATACCATTTGGAGGCATTTAATGTTCGAGCCAAAACGGCTGATTTTCGACAAAGAGATAACACCCCCCCATTACGTCATGCTTCAGAAATGTGGAAAATGGTCCATTTTCAAATGTTTTATTTTTGAACGTCAGTTCACATTTGTAGGTGGATTATCAGTGTTAGAGCTAAAATTAGCATGTTTAAAGTGATTTTCATGCTTCCAGGGGCTCGGGAAGTGAATTAAATACTATTTGGAGGCATTTAATGTTCAAGCAAAAACAGCTGATTTTTGACAAAAGAGATAACACCCCCCCATTACGTCATGCTTCAGAAATGTGGAAAATGGTCCGTTTTCAAATGTTTTATTTTTGAACGTCAGTTCACATTTGTAGGTGGATCATCAGTGTTAGAGCTAAAATTAGCATGTTTAAAGTGATTTTCATGCTTCCAGGGGCCCTAAACACAAGATTTATGGAATGGTTAAAAGTGCATGAAAATGGCCAATTTACTCACTCTGAGTTCTCAAAAAGGGTTTCTTCACCCCGGGAAGTTAATTAAATACCATTTGGAGGCATTTAATGTTCGAGCCAAAACGGCTGATTTTCGACAAAAGAGATAACACCCCCACATTACGTCATGCTTCAGAAATGTGGAAAATGGTCCATTTTCAAATGTTTTATTTTTGAACGTCAGTTCACATTTGTAGGTGGATCATCAGTGTTAGAGCTAAAATTAGCATGTTTAAAGTGATTTTCATGCTTCCAGGGGCTCGGGAAGTGAATTAAATACTATTTGGAGGCATTTAATGTTCAAGCAAAAACAGCTGATTTTTGACAAAAGAGATAACACCCCCCCATTACGTCATGCTTCAGAAATGTGGAAAATGGTCCCTTTTCAAATGTTTTATTTTTGAACGTCAGTTCACATTTGTAGGTGGATCATCAGTGTTAGAGCTAAAATTAGCATGTTTAAAGTGATTTTCTTGCTTCCAGGGGCCCTAAACACAAGATTTATGGAATGGTTAAAAGTGCATGAAAATGGCCAATTTACTCACTCTGAGTTCTCAAAAAAGGTTTCTTCATCCCGGGAAGTTAATTAAATACCATTTGGAGGCATATAATGTTCGAGCTAAAACGGATGATTTTCGACAAAAGAGATAACACCCCCCCATTACGTCATGCTTCAGAAATGTGGAAAATGGTCCGTTTTCCAATGTTTTATTTTTGAACGTCAGTTCACATTTGTCGGTGGATCATCAGTGTTAGAGCTAAAATTAGCATGTTTAAAGTGATTTTCATGCTTCCAGGGGCCCTAAACACAAGATTTATGGAATGGTTAAAAGTGCATGAAAATGGCCAATTTACTCACTCTGAGTTCTCAAAAAGGGTTTCTTCACCCCGGGAAGTTAATTAAATACCATTTGGAGGCATTTAATGTTCGAGCCAAAACGGCTGATTTTCGACAAAAGAGATAACACCCCCCCCATTACGTCATGCTTCAGAAATGTGGAAAATGGTCCGTTTTCAAATGTTTTATTTTTGAACGTCAGTTCACATTTGTAGGTGGATCATCAGTGTTAGAGCTAAAATTAGCATGTTTAAAGTGATTTTCATGCTTCCAGGGGCTCGGGAAGTGAATTAAATACTATTTGGAGGCATTTAATGTTCAAGCAAAAACAGCTGATTTTTGACAAAAGAGATAACACCCCCCCATTACGTCATGCTTCAGAAATGTGGAAAATGGTCCGTTTTCAAATGTTTTATTTTTGAACGTCAGTTCACATTTGTAGGTGGATCATCAGTGTTAGAGCTAAAATTAGCATGTTTAAAGTGATTTTCATGCTTCCAGGGGCCCTAAACTCAAGATTTATGGAATGGTTAAAAGTGCATGAAAATGGCCAATTTACTCACTCTGAGTTCTCAAAAAGGGTTTCTTCACCCCGGGAAGTTAATTAAATACCATTTGGAGGCATTTAATGTTCGAGCTAAAACGGATGATTTTCGACAAAAGAGATAACACCCCCCCATTACGTCATGCTTCAGAAATGTGGAAAATGGTCCGTTTTCAAATGTTTTATTTTTGAACGTCAGTTCACATATGTAGGTAGATCATCAGTGTTAGAGCTAAAATTAGCATGTTTAAAGTGATTTTCATGCTTCCAGGGGCTCGGGAAGTGAATTAAATACTATTTGGAGGCATTCAATGTTCAAGCAAAAACAGCTGATTTTTGACAAAAGAGATAACACCCCCCATTACGTCATGCTTCAGAAATGTGGAAAATGGTCCGTTTTCAAATGTTTTATATTTGAACGTCAGTTCACATTTGTAGGTGGATCATCAGTGTTAGAGCTAAAATTAGCATGTTTAAAGTGATTTTCATGCTTCCAGGGGCCCTAAACACAAGATTTATGGAATGGTTAAAAGTGCACGAAAATGGCCAATTTACTCACTCTGAGTTCTCAAAAAGGGTTTCTTCACCCCGGGAAGTTAATTAAATACCATTTGGAGGCATTTAATGTTCGAGCAAAAACGGCTGATTTTCAACAAAAGAGATAACACCCCCCCATTACGTCATGCTTCCGAAATGTGGAAAATGGTCCGTTTTCAAATGTTTTATTTTTGAACGTCAGTTCACATTTGTAGGTGGATCATCAGTGTTAGAGCTAAAATTAGCATGTTTAAAGTGATTTTCATGCTTCCAGGGGCTCGGGAAGTGAATTAAATACTATTTGGAGGCATTTATTGTTCAAGCAAAAACAGCTGATTTTTGACAAAAGAGATAACACCCCCCCCATTACTTCATTCTTCAGAAATGTGGAAAATGGTCCGTTTTCAAATGTTTTATTTTTGAACGTCAGTTCCCATTTGTAGGTGGATCATCAGTGTTAGAGCTAAAATTAGCATGTTTAAAGTGATTTTCATGCTTCCAGTGGCCCTAAACACAAGATTTATGGAATGGTTAAAAGTGCATGAAAATGGCCAATTCACTCACTCTGAGTTCTCAAAAAGGGTTTCTTCACCCCGGGAAGTTAATTAAATACCATTTGGAGGCATTTAATGTTCGAGCAAAAACGGCTGATTTTCGACAAAAGAGATAACACCCCCCCATTACGTCATGCTTCAGAAATGTGGAAAATGGTCCGTTTTCAAATGTTTTATTTTTGAACATCAGTTCACATTTGTAGGTGGATCATCAGTGTTAGAGCTAAAATTAGCATGTTTAAAGTGATTTTCATGCTTCCAGGGGCTCGGGAAGTGAATTAAATACTATTTGGAGGCATTTAATGTTCAAGCAAAAACAGCTGATTTTTGACAAAAGAGATAACACCCCCCCATTACGTCATGCTTCAGAAATGTGGAAAATGGTCCGTTTTCAAATGTTTTATTTTTGAACGTCAGTTCACATTTGTAGGTGGATCATCAGTGTTAGAGCTAAAATTAGCATGTTTAAAGTGATTTTCATGCTTCCAGGAGCCCTAAACACAAGATTTATGGAATGGTAAAAGTGCATGAAAATGGCCAATTTACTCACTCTGAGTTCTCAAAAAGGGTTTCTTCACCCCGGGAAGTTAATTAAATACCATTTGGAGGCATTTAATGTTCGAGCCAAAACGGCTCATTTTCGACAAAAGAGATAACACCCCCCCATTACGTCATGCTTCAGAAATGTGGAAAATGGTCCATTTTCAAATGTTTTATTTTTGAACGTCAGTTCACATTTGAAGGTGGATCATCAGTGTTAGAGCTAAAATTAGCATGTTTAAAGTGATTTTCATGCTTCCAGGGGCTCGGGAAGTGAATTAAATACTATTTGGAGGCATTTAATGTTCAAGCAAAAACAGCTGATTTTTGACAAAAGAGATAACACCCCCCCATTACGTCATGCTTCAGAAATGTGGAAAATGGTCCGTTTTCAAATGTTTTATTTTTGAACGTCAGTTCACATTTGTAGGTGGATCATCAGTGTTAGAGCTAAAATTAGCATGTTTAAAGTGATTTTCATGCTTCCAGGGGCCCTAAACACAAGATTTATGGAATGGTTAAAAGTGCATGAAAATGGCCAATTTACTCACTCTGAGTTCTCAAAAAGGGTTTCTTCACCCCGGGAAGTTAATTAAATACCATTTGGAGGCATTTAATGTTCGAGCCAAAACGGCTGATTTTCGACAAAAGAGATAACACCCCCCCATTACGTCATGCTTCAGAAATGTGGAAAATGGTCCGATTTCAAATGTTTTATTTTTGAACGTCAGTTCACATTTGTAGGTGGATCATCAGTGTTAGAGCTAAAATTAGCATGTTTAAAGTGATTTTCATGCTTCCAGGGGCTCGGGAAGTGAATTAAATACTATTTGGAGGCATTTAATGTTCAAGCAAAAACAGCTGATTTTTGACAAAAGAGATAACACCCCCCCATTACGTCATGCTTCAGAAATGTGGAAAATGGTCCGTTTTCAAATGTTTTATTTTTGAACGTCAGTTCACATTTGTAGGTGGATCATCAGTGTTAGAGCTAAAATTAGCATGTTTAAAGTGATTTTCTTGCCTCCAGGGGCCCTAAACACAAGATTTATTGAATGGTTAAAAGTGCATGAAAATGGCCAATTTACTCACTCTGAGTTCTCAAAAAAGGTTTCTTCATCCCGGGAAGTTAATTAAATACCATTTGGAGGCATATAATGTTCGAGCTAAAACGGATGATTTTCAACAAAAGAGATAACACCCCCCCATTACGTCATGCTTCAGAAATGTGGAAAATGGTCCGTTTTCAAATGTTTTATTTTTGAACGTCAGTTCACATTTGTAGGTGGATCATCAGTGTTAGAGCTAAAATTAGCATGTTTAAAGTGATTTTCATGCTCCAGGGGCCCTAAACACAAGATTTATGGAATGGTTAAAAGTGCATGAAAATGGCCAATTTACTCACTCTGAGTTCTCAAAAAGGGTTTCTTCACCCCGGGAAGTTAATTAAATACCATTTGGAGGCATTTAATGTTCGAGCCAAAACGGCTGATTTTCGACAAAAGAGATAACACCCCCCCCCCATTACGTCATGCTTCAGAAATGTGGAAAATGGTCCGTTTTCAAATGTTTTATTTTTGAACGTCAGTTCACATTTGTTGGTGGATCATCAGTGTTAGAGCTAAAAGTAGCATGTTTAAAGTGATTTTCATGCTTCCAGGGGCTCGGGAAGTGAATTAAATACTATTTGGAGGCATTTAATGTTCAAGCAAAAACAGCTGATTTTTGACAAAAGAGATAACACCCCCCCATTACGTCATGCTTCAGAAATGTGGAAAATGGTCCGTTTTCAAATGTTTTATTTTTGAACGTCAGTTCACATTTGTAGGTGGATCATCAGTGTTAGAGCTAAAATTAGCATGTTTAAAGTGATTTTCATGCTTCCATGGGCCCTAAACACAAGATTTATGGAATGGTTAAAAGTGCATGAAAATGGCCAATTTACTCACTCTGAGTTCTCAAAAAGGGTTTCTTCACCCCGGGAAGTTAATTAAATACCATTTGGAGGCATTTAATGTTCGAGCAAAAACGGCTGATTTTCGACAAAAGAGATAACACCCCCCCCCCATTACGTCATGCTTCAGAAATGTGGAAAATGGTCCGTTTTCAAATGTTTTATTTTTGAACGTCAGTTCACATTTGTAGGTGGATCATCAGTGTTAGAGCTAAAATTAGCATGTTTAAAGTGATTTTCATGCTTCCAGGGGCTCGGGAAGTGAATTAAATACTATTTGGAGGCATTTAATGTTCAAGCAAAAACAGCTGATTTTTGACAAAAGAGATAACACCCCCCCCATTACTTCATGCTTCAGAAATGTGGAAAATGGTCCGTTTTCAAATGTTTTATTTTTGAACGTCAGTTCACATTTGTAGGTGGATCATCAGTGTTAGAGCTAAAATTAGCATGTTTAAAGTGATTTTCTTGCTTCCAGGGGCCCTAAACACAAGATTTATGGAATGGTTAAAAGTGCATGAAAATGGCCAATTTACTCACTCTGAGTTCTCAAAAAAGGTTTCTTCATCCCGGGAAGTTAATTAAATACCATTTGGAGGCATTTAATGTTCGAGCCAAAACGGCTGATTTTCGACAAAAGAGATAACACCCCCCCATTACGTCATGCTTCAGAAATGTGGAAAATGGTCCGATTTCAAATGTTTTATTTTTGAACGTCAGTTCACATTTGTAGGTGGATCATCAGTGTTAGAGCTAAAATTAGCATGTTTAAAGTGATTTTCATGCTTCCAGGGGCTCGGGAAGTGAATTAAATACTATTTGGAGGCATTTAATGTTCAAGCAAAAACAGCTGATTTTTGACAAAAGAGATAACACCCCCCCATTACGTCATGCTTCAGAAATGTGGAAAATGGTCCGTTTTCAAATGTTTTATTTTTGAACGTCAGTTCACATTTGTAGGTGGATCATCAGTGTTAGAGCTAAAATTAGCATGTTTAAAGTGATTTTCTTGCTTCCAGGGGCCCTAAACACAAGATTTATGGAATGGTTAAAAGTGCATGAAAATGGCCAATTTACTCACTCTGAGTTCTCAAAAAAGGTTTCTTCATCCCGGGAAGTTAATTAAATACCATTTGGAGGCATATAATGTTCGAGCTAAAACGGATGATTTTCGACAAAAGAGATAACACCCCCCCATTACGTCATGCTTCAGAAATGTGGAAAATGGTCCGTTTTCAAATGTTTTATTTTTGAACGTCAGTTCACATTTGTAGGTGGATCATCAGTGTTAGAGCTAAAATTAGCATGTTTAAAGTGATTTTCAGGCTCCAGGGGCCCTAAACACAAGATTTATGGAATGGTTAAAAGTGCATGAAAATGGCCAATTTACTCACTCTGAGTTCTCAAAAAGGGTTTCTTCACCCTGGGAAGTTAATTAAATACCATTTGGAGGCATTTAATGTTCGAGCCAAAACGGCTGATTTTCGACAAAAGAGATAACACCCCCCCCATTACGTCATGCTTCAGAAATGTGGAAAATGGTCCGTTTTCAAATGTTTTATTTTTGAACGTCAGTTCACATTTGTTGGTGGATCATCAGTGTTAGAGCTAAAATTAGCATGTTTAAAGTGATTTTCATGCTTCCAGGGGCTCGGGAAGTGAATTAAATACTATTTGGAGGCATTTAATGTTCAAGCAAAAACAGCTGATTTTTGACAAAAGAGATAACACCCCCCCATTACGTCATGCTTCAGAAATGTGGAAAATGGTCCGTTTTCAAATGTTTGATTTTTGAACGTCAGTTCACATTTGTAGGTGGATCATCAGTGTTAGAGCTAAAATTAGCATGTTTAAAGTGATTTTCATGCTTCCATGGGCCCTAAACACAAGATTTATGGAATGGTTAAAAGTGCATGAAAATGGCCAATTTACTCACTCTGAGTTCTCAAAAAGGGTTTCTTCACCCCGGGAAGTTAATTAAATACCATTTGGAGGCATTTAATGTTCGAGCTAAAACGGATGATTTTCGACAAAAGAGATAACACCCCCCCCCATTACGTCATGCTTCAGAAATGTGGAAAATGGTCCGTTTTCAAATGTTTTATTTTTGAACGTCAGTTCACATTTGTAGGTGGATCATCAGTGTTAGAGCTAAAATTAGCATGTTTGAAGTGATTTTCATGCTTCCTGGGGCTCGGGAAGTGAATTAAATACTATTTGGAGGCATTTAATGTTCAAGCAAAAACGGCTGATTTTCAACAAAAGAGATAACACCCCCCCATTACGTCATGCTTCCGAAATGTGGAAAATGGTCCGTTTTCAAATGTTTTATTTTTGAACGTCAGTTCACATTTGTAGGTGGATCATCAGTGTTAGAGCTAAAATTAGCATGTTTAAAGTGATTTTCATGCTTCCAGGGGCCCTAAACTCAAGATTTATGGAATGGTTAAAAGTGCATGAAAATGGCCAATTTACTCACTCTGAGTTCTTAAAAAGGGTTTCTTCACCCCGGGAAGTTAATTAAATACCATTTGGAGGCATTTAATGTTCGAGCTAAAACGGATGATTTTCGACAAAAGAGATAACACCCCCCCATTACGTCATGCTTCAGAAATGTGGAAAATGGTCCGTTTTCAAATGTTTTATTTTTGAACGTCAGTTCACATTTGTAGGTGGATCATCAGTGTTAGAGCTAAAATTAGCATGTTTGAAGTGATTTTCATGCTTCCTGGGGCTCGGGAAGTGAATTAAATACTATTTGGAGGCATTTAATGTTCAAGCAAAAACAGCTGATTTTTGACAAAAGAGATAACACCCCCCATTACGTCATGCTTCAGAAATGTGGAAAATGGTCCGTTTTCAAATGTTTTATTTTTGAACGTCAGTTCACATTTGTAGGTGGATCATCAGTGTTAGAGCTAAAATTAGCATGTTTAAAGTGATTTTCATGCTTCCAGGGGCCCTAAACACAAGATTTATGGAATGGTTAAAAGTGCATGAAAATGGCCAATTTACTCACTCTGAGTTCTCAAAAAGGGTTTCTTCACCCCGGGAAGTTAATTAAATACCATTTGGAGGCATTTAATGTTCGAGCAAAAACGGCTGATTTTCAACAAAAGAGATAACACCCCCCCATTACGTCATGCTTCCGAAATGTGGAAAATGGTCCGTTTTCAAATGTTTTATTTTTGAACGTCAGTTCACATTTGTAGGTGGATCATCAGTGTTAGAGCTAAAATTAGCATGTTTAAAGTGATTTTCATGCTTCCAGGGGCTCGGGAAGTGAATTAAATACTATTTGGAGGCATTTAATGTTTAAGCAAAAACAGCTGATTTTTGACTAAAGAGATAACACCCCCCCCATTACTTCATGCTTCAGAAATGTGGAAAATGGTCCGTTTTCAAATGTTTTATTTTTGAACGTCAGTTCACATTTGTAGGTGGATCATCAGTGTTAGAGCTAAAATTAGCATGTTTAAAGTGATTTTCATGCTTCCAGTGGCCCTAAACACAAGATTTATGGAATGGTTAAAAGGGCATGAAAATGGCCAATTCACTCACTCTGAGTTCTCAAAAAGGGTTTCTTCACCCCGGGAAGTTAATTAAATACCATTTGGAGGCATTTAATGTTCGAGCAAAAACGGCTGATTTTCGACAAAAGAGATAACACCCCCCCATTACGTCATGCTTCAGAAATGTGGAAAATGGTCCGTTTTCAAATGTTTTATTTTTGAACGTCAGTTCACATTTGTAGGTGGATCATCAGTGTTAGAGCTAAAATTAGCATGTTTAGAGTGATTTTCATGCTTCCAGGGGCCCTAAACACAAGATTTATGGAATGGTTAAAAGTGCATGAAAATGGCCAATTTACTCACTCTGAGTTCTCAAAAAAGGTTTCTTCATCCCGGGAAGTTAATTAAATACCATTTGGAGGCATTTAATGTTCGAGTTAAAACGGATGATTTTCGACAAAAGAGATAACACCCCCCCCATTACGTCATGCTTCAGAAATGTGGAAAATGGTCCGTTTTCAAATGTTTTATTTTTGAACGTCAGTTCACATTTGTAGGTGGATCATCAGTGTTAGAGCTAAAATTAGCATGTTTAAAGTGATTTTCATGCTTCCAGGAGCCCTAAACACAAGATTTATGGAATGGTAAAAGTGCATGAAAATGGCCAATTTACTCACTCTGAGTTCTCAAAAAGGGTTTCTTCACCCCGGGAAGTTAATTAAATATGATTTGGAGGCATTTAATGTTCGAGCCAAAACGGCTGATTTTCGACAAAAGAGATAACACCCCCCCATTACGTCATGCTTCAGAAATGTGGAAAATGGTCCGATTTCAAATGTTTTATTTTTGAACGTCAGTTCACATTTGTAGGTGGATCATCAGTGTTAGAGCTAAAATTAGCATGTTTAAAGTGATTTTCATGCTTCCAGGGGCTCGGGAAGTGAATTAAATACTATTTGGAGGCATTTAATGTTCAAGCAAAAACAGCTGATTTTTGACAAAAGAGATAACACCCCCCCATTACGTCATGCTTCAGAAATGTGGAAAATGGTCCGTTTTCAAATGTTTTATTTTTGAACGTCAGTTCACATTTGTAGGTGGATCATCAGTGTTAGAGCTAAAATTAGCATGTTTAAAGTGATTTTCTTGCTTCCAGGGGCCCTAAACACAAGATTTATGGAATGGTTAAAAGTGCATGAAAATGGCCAATTTACTCACTCTGAGTTCTCAAAAAAGGTTTCTTCATCCCGGGAAGTTAATTAAATACCATTTGGAGGCATATAATGTTCGAGCTAAAACGGATGATTTTCGACAAAAGAGATAACACCCCCCCATTACGTCATGCTTCAGAAATGTGGAAAATGGTCCGTTTTCAAATGTTTTATTTTTGAACGTCAGTTCACATTTGTAGGTGGATCATCAGTGTTAGAGCTAAAATTAGCATGTTTAAAGTGATTTTCATGCTCCAGGGGCCCTAAACACAAGATTTATGGAATGGTTAAAAGTGCATGAAAATGGCCAATTTACTCACTCTGAGTTCTCAAAAAGGGTTTCTTCACCCCGGGAAGTTAATTAAATACCATTTGGAGGCATTTAATGTTCGAGCAAAAACGGCTGATTTTCGACAAAAGAGATAACACCCCCCCCCCCATTACGTCATGCTTCAGAAATGTGGAAAATGGTCCGTTTTCAAATGTTTTATTTTTGAACGTCAGTTCACATTTGTAGGTGGATCATCAGTGTTAGAGCTAAAATTAGCATGTTTAAAGTGATTTTCATGCTTCCAGGGGCTCGGGAAGTGAATTAAATACTATTTGGAGGCATTTAATGTTCAAGCAAAAACAGCTGATTTTTGACAAAAGAGATAACACCCCCCATTACGTCATGCTTCAGAAATGTGGAAAATGGTCCGTTTTCAAATGTTTTATTTTTGAACGTCAGTTCACATTTGTAGGTGGATCATCAGTGTTAGAGCTAAAATTAGCATGTTTAAAGTGATTTTCATGCTTCCAGGGGCCCTAAACTCAAGATTTATGGAATGGTTAAAAGTGCATGAAAATGGCCAATTTACTCACTCTGAGTTCTTAAAAAGGGTTTCTTCACCCCGGGAAGTTAATTAAATACCATTTGGAGGCATTTAATGTTCGAGCTAAAACGGATGATTTTCGACAAAAGAGATAACACCCCCCCATTACGTCATGCTTCAGAAATGTGGAAAATGGTCCGTTTTCAAATGTTTTATTTTTGAACGTCAGTTCACATTTGTAGGTGGATCATCAGTGTTAGAGCTAAAATTAGCATGTTTAAAGTGATTTTCATGCTTCCTGGGGCTCGGGAAGTGAATTAAATACTATTTGGAGGCATTTAATGCTCAAGCAAAAACAGCTGATTTTTGACAAAAGAGATAACACCCCCCATTACGTCATGCTTCAGAAATGTGGAAAATGGTCCGTTTTCAAATGTTTTATTTTTGAACGTCAGTTCACATTTGTAGGTGGATCATCAGTGTTAGAGCTAAAATTAGCATGTTTAAAGTGATTTTCATGCTTCCAGGGGCCCTAAACACAAGATTTATGGAATGGTTAAAAGTGCATGAAAATGGCCAATTTACTCACTCTGAGTTCTCAAAAAGGGTTTCTTCACCCCGGGAAGTTAATTAAATACCATTTGGAGGCATTTAATGTTCGAGCAAAAACGGCTGATTTTCAACAAAAGAGATAACACCCCCCCATTACGTCATGCTTCCGAAATGTGGAAAATGGTCCGTTTTCGAATGTTTTATTTTTGAACGTCAGTTCACATTTGTAGGTGGATCATCAGTGTTAGAGCTAAAATTAGCATGTTTAAAGTGATTTTCATGCTTCCAGGGGCTCGGGAAGTGAATTAAATACTATTTGGAGGCATTTAATGTTCAAGCAAAAACAGCTGATTTTTGACAAAAGAGATAACACCCCCCCCCATTACTTCATGCTTCAGAAATGTGGAAAATGGTCCGTTTTCAAATGTTTTATTTTTGAACGTCAGTTCACATTTGTAGGTGGATCATCAGTGTTAGAGCTAAAATTAGCATGTTTAAAGTGATTTTCATGCTTCCAGTGGCCCTAAACACAAGATTTATGGAATGGTTAAAAGTGCATGAAAATGGCCAATTCACTCACTCTGAGTTCTCAAAAAGGGTTTCTTCACCCCGGGAAGTTAATTAAATACCATTTGGAGGCATTTAATGTTCGAGCAAAAACGGCTGATTTTCGACAAAAGAGATAACACCCCCCCATTACGTCATGCTTCAGAAATGTGGAAAATGGTCCGTTTTCAAATGTTTTATTTTTGAACGTCAGTTCACATTTGTAGGTGGATCATCAGTGTTGGAGCTAAAATTAGCATGTTTAGAGTGATTTTCATGTTTCCAGGGGCCCTAAACACAAGATTTATGGAATGGTTAAAAGTGCATGAAAATGGCCAATTTACTCACTCTGAGTTCTCAAAAAAAGGTTTCTTCATCCCGGGAAGTTAATTAAATACCATTTGGAGGCATTTAATGTTCGAGCTAAAACGGATGATTTTCGACAAAAGAGATAACACCCCCCCCATTACGTCATGCTTCAGAAATGTGGAAAATGGTCCGTTTTCAAATGTTTTATTTTTGAACGTCAGTTCACATTTGTAGGTGGATCATCAGTGTTAGAGCTAAAATTAGCATGTTTAAAGTGATTTTCATGCTTCCAGGGGCTCGGGAAGTGAATTAAATACTATTTGGAGGCATTTAATGTTCAAGCAAAAACAGCTGATTTTTGACAAAAGAGATAACACCCCCCCATTACGTCATGCTTCAGAAATGTGGAAAATGGTCCGTTTTCAAATGTTTTATTTTTGAACGTCAGTTCACATTTGTAGGTGGATCATCAGTGTTAGAGCTAAAATTAGCATGTTTAAAGTGATTTTCATGCTTCCAGGCGCCCTAAACACAAGATTTATGGAATGGTTAAAAGTGCATGAAAATGGCCAATTTACTCACTCTGAGTTCTCAAAAAGGGTTTCTTCACCCCGGGAAGTTAATTAAATACCATTTGGAGGCATTTAATGTTCGAGCCAAAACGGCTGATTTTCGACAAAAGAGATAACACCCCCCCATTACGTCATGCTTCAGAAATGTGGAAAATGGTCCATTTTCAAATGTTTTATTTTTGAACGTCAGTTCACATTTGTAGGTGGATCATCAGTGTTAGAGCTAAAATTAGCATGTTTAAAGTGATTTTCATGCTTCCAGGGGCTCGGGAAGTGAATTAAATACTATTTGGAGGCATTTAATGTTCAAGCAAAAACAGCTGATTTTTGACAAAAGAGATAACACCCCCCCATTAAGTCATGCTTCAGAAATGTGGAAAATGGTCCGTTTTCAAATGTTTTATTTTTGAACGTCAGTTCACATTTGTAGGTGGATCATCAGTGTTAGAGCTAAAATTAGCATGTTTAAAGTGATTTTCATGCTCCAGGGGCCCTAAACACAAGATTTATGGAATGGTTAAAAGTGCATGAAAATGGCCAATTTACTCACTCTGAGTTCTCAAAAAGGGTTTCTTCACCCCGGGAAGTTAATTAAATACCATTTGGAGGCATTTAATGTTCGAGCCAAAACGGCTGATTTTCGACAAAAGAGATAACACCCCCCCATTACGTCATGCTTCAGAAATGTGGAAAATGGTCTGTTTCAAATGTTTTATTTTTGAACGTCAGTTCACATTTGTTGGTGGATCATCAGTGTTAGAGCTAAAATTAGCATGTTTAAAGTGATTTTCATGCTTCCAGGGGCTGGGGAAGTGAATTAAATACTATTTGGAGGCATTTAATGTTCAAGCAAAAACAGCTGATTTTTGACAAAAGAGATAACACCCCCCATTACGTCATGCTTCAGAAATGTGGAAAATGGTCCGTTTTCAAATGTTTTATTTTTGAACGTCAGTTCACATTTGTAGGTGGATCATCAGTGTTAGAGCTAAAATTAGCATGTTTAAAGTGATTTTCATGCTTCCATGGGCCCTAAACACAAGATTTATGGAATGGTTAAAAGTGCATGAAAATGGCCAATTTACTCACTCTGAGTTCTCAAAAAGGGTTTCTTCACCCCGGGAAGTTAATTAAATACCATTTGGAGGCATTTAATGTTCGAGCTAAAACGGATGATTTTCGACAAAAGAGATAACACCCCCCCATTACGTCATGCTTCAGAAATGTGGAAAATGGTCCGTTTTCAAATGTTTTATTTTTGAACGTCAGTTCACATTTGTAGGTGGATCATCAGTGTTAGAGCTAAAATTAGCATGTTTAAAGTGATTTTCATGCTCCAGGGGCCCTAAACACAAGATTTATGGAATGGTTAAAAGTGCATGAAAATGGCCAATTTACTCACTCTGAGTTCTCAAAAAGGGTTTCTTCACCCCGGGAAGTTAATTAAATACCATTTGGAGGCATTTAAAGTTCGAGCAAAAACGGCTGATTTTCGACAAAAGAGATAACACCCCCCCCATTACGTCATGCTTCAGAAATGTGGAAAATGGTCCGTTTTCAAATGTTTTATTTTTGAACGTCAGTTCACATTTGTAGGTGGATCATCAGTGTTAGAGCTAAAATTAGCATGTTTAAAGTGATTTTCATGCTTCCAGGGGCTCGGGAAGTGAATTAAATACTATTTGGAGGCATTTAATGTTCAAGCAAAAACAGCTGATTTTTGACAAAAAAGATAACACCCCCCCCATTACTTCATGCTTCAGAAATGTGGAAAATGGTCCGTTTTCAAATGTTTTATTTTTGAACGTCAGTTCACATTTGTAGGTGGATCATCAGTGTTAGAGCTAAAATTAGCATGTTTAAAGTGATTTTCATGCTTCCAGTGGCCCTAAACACAAGATTTATGGAATGGTTAAAAGTGCATGAAAATGGCCAATTCACTCACTCTGAGTTCTCAAAAAGGGTTTCTTCACCCCGGGAAGTTAATTAAATACCATTTGGAGGCATTTAATGTTCGAGCAAAAACGGCTGATTTTCGACAAAAGAGATAACACCCCCCCATTACGTCATGCTTCAGAAATGTGGAAAATGGTCCGTTTTCAAATGTTTTATTTTTGAACATTAGTTCACATTTGTAGGTGGATCATCAGTGTTAGAGCTAAAATTAGCATGTTTAAAGTGATTTTCATGCTTCCAGGGGCCCTAAACACAAGATTTATGGAATGGTTAAAAGTGCATGAAAATGGCCAATTTACTCACTCTGAGTTCTCAAAAAAGGTTTCTTCATCCCGGGAAGTTAATTAAATACCATTTGGAGTCATTTAATGTTCGAGTTAAAACGGATGATTTTCGACAAAAGAGATAACACCCCCCCCATTACGTCATGCTTCAGAAATGTGGAAAATGGTCCGTTTTCAAATGTTTTATTTTTGAACGTCAGTTCACATTTGTAGGTGGATCATCAGTGTTAGAGCTAAAATTAGCATGTTTAAAGTGATTTTCATGCTTCCAGGAGCCCTAAACACAAGATTTATGGAATGGTAAAAGTGCATGAAAATGGCCAATTTACTCACTCTGAGTTCTCAAAAAGGGTTTCTTCACCCCGGGAAGTTAATTAAATACCATTTGGAGGCATTTAATGTTCGAGCCAAAACGGCTGATTTTCGACAAAAGAGATAACACCCCCCCATTACGTCATGCTTCAGAAATGTGGAAAATGGTCCATTTTCAAATGTTTTATTTTTGAACGTCAGTTCACATTTGTAGGTGGATCATCAGTGTTAGAGCTAAAATTAGCATGTTTAAAGTGATTTTCATGCTTCCAGGGGCTCGGGAAGTGAATTAAATACTATTTGGAGGCATTTAATGTTCAAGCAAAAACAGCTGATTTTTGACAAAAGAGATAACACCCCCCCATTACGTCATGCTTCAGAAATGTGGAAAATGGTCCGTTTTCAAATGTTTTATTTTTGAACGTCAGTTCACATTTGTAGGTGGATCATCAGTGTTAGAGCTAAAATTAGCATGTTTAAAGTGATTTTCATGCTTCCAGGGGCCCTAAACACAAGATTTATGGAATGGTTAAAAGTGCATGAAAATGGCCAATTTACTCACTCTGAGTTCTCAAAAAGGGTTTCTTCACCCCGGGAAGTTAATTAAATACCATTTGGAGGCATTTAATGTTCGAGCCAAAACGGCTGATTTTCGACAAAAGAGATAACACCCCCCCATTACGTCATGCTTCAGAAATGTGGAAAATGGTCCGATTTCAAATGTTTTATTTTTGAACGTCAGTTCACATTTGTAGGTGGATCATCAGTGTTAGAGCTAAAATTAGCATGTTTAAAGTGATTTTCATGCTTCCAGGGGCCCGGGAAGTTAATTAAATACCATTTGGAGGCATTTAATGTTCGAGCCAAAACGGCTGATTTTCGACAAAAGAGATAACACCCCCCCATTACGTCATGCTTCAGAAATGTGGAAAATGGTCCGTTTTCAAATGTTTTATTTTTGAACGTTAGTTCACATTTGTTGGTGGATCATCAGTGTTAGAGCTAAAATTAGCATGTTTAAAGTGATTTTCATGCTTCCAGGGGCTGGGGAAGTGAATTAAATACTATTTGGAGGCATTTAATGTTCAAGCAAAAACAGCTGATTTTTGACAAAAGAGATAACACCCCCCATTACGTCATGCTTCAGAAATGTGGAAAATGGTCCGTTTTCAAATGTTTTATTTTTGAACGTCAGTTCACATTTGTAGGTGGATCATCAGTGTTAGAGCTAAAATTAGCATGTTTAAAGTGATTTTCATGCTTCCATGGGCCCTAAACACAAGATTTATGGAATGGTTAAAAGTGCATGAAAATGGCCAATTTACTCACTCTGAGTTCTCAAAAAGGGTTTCTTCACCCCGGGAAGTTAATTAAATACCATTTGGAGGCATTTAATGTTCGAGCAAAAACGGCTGATTTTCGACAAAAGAGATAACACCCCCCCCCATTACGTCATGCTTCAGAAATGTGGAAAATGGTCCGTTTTCAAATGTTTTATTTTTGAACGTCAGTTCACATTTGTAGGTGGATCATCAGTGTTAGAGCTAAAATTAGCATGTTTAAAGTGATTTTCATGCTTCCAGGGGCTCGGGAAGTGAATTAAATACTATTTGGAGGCATTTAATGTTCAAGCAAAAACAGCTGATTTTTGACAAAAGAGATAACACCCCCCATTACGTCATGCTTCAGAAATGTGGAAAATGGTCCGTTTTCAAATGTTTTATTTTTGAACGTCAGTTCACATTTGTAGGTGGATCATCAGTGTTAGAGCTAAAATTAGCATGTTTAAAGTGATTTTCATGCTTCCAGGGGCCCTAAACTCAAGATTTATGGAATGGTTAAAAGTGCATGAAAATGGCCAATTTACTCACTCTGAGTTCTTAAAAAGGGTTTCTTCACCCCGGGAAGTTAATTAAATACCATTTGGAGGCATTTAATGTTCGAGCTAAAACGGATGATTTTCGACAAAAGAGATAACACCCCCCCATTACGTCATGCTTCAGAAATGTGGAAAATGGTCCGTTTTCAAATGTTTTATTTTTGAACGTCAGTTCACATTTGTAGGTGGATCATCAGTGTTAGAGCTAAAATTAGCATGTTTAAAGTGATTTTCATGCTCCAGGGGCCCTAAACACAAGATTTATGGAATGGTTAAAAGTGCATGAAAATGGCCAATTTACTCACTCTGAGTTCTCAAAAAGGGTTTCTTCACCCCGGGAAGTTAATTAAATACCATTTGGAGGCATTTAAAGTTCGAGCAAAAACGGCTGATTTTCAACAAAAGAGATAACACCCCCCCCCATTACGTCATGCTTCAGAAATGTGGAAAATGGTCCGTTTTCAAATGTTTTATTTTTGAACGTCAGTTCACATTTGTAGGTGGATCATCAGTGTTAGAGCTAAAATTAGCATGTTTAAAGTGATTTTCATGCTTCCAGGGGCTCGGAAAGTGAATTAAATACTATTTGGAGGCATTTAATGTTCAAGCAAAAACAGCTGATTTTTGACAAAAGAGATAACACCCCCCCATTACGTCATGCTTCAGAAATGTGGAAAATGGTCCGTTTTCAAATGTTTTATTTTTGAACGTCAGTTCACATTTGTAGGTGGATCATCAGTGTTAGAGCTAAAATTAGCATGTTTAAAGTGATTTTCATGCTCCAGGGGCCCTAAACACAAGATTTATGGAATGGTTAAAAGTGCATGAAAATGGCCAATTTACTCACTCTGAGTTCTCAAAAAGGGTTTCTTCACCCCGGGAAGTTAATTAAATACCATTTGGAGGCATTTAATGTTCGAGCCAAAACGGCTGATTTTCGACAAAAGAGATAACACCCCCCCATTACGTCATGCTTCAGAAATGTGGAAAATGGTCCGTTTCAAATGTTTTATTTTTGAACGTCAGTTCACATTTGTTGGTGGATCATCAGTGTTAGAGCTAAAATTAGCATGTTTAAAGTGATTTTCATGCTTCCAGGGGCTGGGGAAGTGAATTAAATACTATTTGGAGGCATTTAATGTTCAAGCAAAAACAGCTGATTTTTGACAAAAGAGATAACACCCCCCATTACGTCATGCTTCAGAAATGTGGAAAATGGTCCGTTTTCAAATGTTTTATTTTTGAACGTCAGTTCACATTTGTAGGTGGATCATCAGTGTTAGAGCTAAAATTAGCATGTTTAAAGTGATTTTCATGCTTCCATGGGCCCTAAACACAAGATTTATGGAATGGTTAAAAGTGCATGAAAATGGCCAATTTACTCACTCTGAGTTCTCAAAAAGGGTTTCTTCACCCCGGGAAGTTAATTAAATACCATTTGGAGGCATTTAATGTTCGAGCAAAAACGGCTGATTTTCGACAAAAGAGATAACACCCCCCCCCATTACGTCATGCTTCAGAAATGTGGAAAATGGTCCGTTTTCAAATGTTTTATTTTTGAACGTCAGTTCACATTTGTAGGTGGATCATCAGTGTTAGAGCTAAAATTAGCATGTTTAAAGTGATTTTCATGCTTCCAGGGGCTCGGGAAGTGAATTAAATACTATTTGGAGGCATTTAATGTTCAAGCAAAAACAGCTGATTTTTGACAAAAGAGATAACACCCCCCATTACGTCATGCTTCAGAAATGTGGAAAATGGTCCGTTTTCAAATGTTTTATTTTTGAACGTCAGTTCACATTTGTAGGTGGATCATCAGTGTTAGAGCTAAAATTAGCATGTTTAAAGTGATTTTCATGCTTCCAGGGGCCCTAAACTCAAGATTTATGGAATGGTTAAAAGTGCATGAAAATGGCAAAATTTACTCACTCTGAGTTCTTAAAAAGGGTTTCTTCACCCCGGAAAGTTAATTAAATACCATTTGGAGGCATTTAATGTTCGAGCTAAAACTGATGATTTTCGACAAAAGAGATAACACCCCCCCATTACGTCATGCTTCAGAAATGTGGAAAATGGTCCGTTTTCAAATGTTTTATTTTTGAACGTCAGTTCACATTTGTAGGTGGATCATCAGTGTTAGAGCTGAAATTAGCATGTTTAAAGTGATTTTCATGCTCCAGGGGCCCTAAACACAAGATTTATGGAATGGTTAAAAGTGCATGAAAATGGCCAATTTACTCACTCTGAGTTCTCAAAAAGGGTTTCTTCACCCCGGGAAGTTAATTAAATACCATTTGGAGGCATTTAAAGTTCGAGCAAAAACGGCTGATTTTCGACAAAAGAGATAACACCCCCCCCATTACGTCATGCTTCAGAAATGTGGAAAATGGTCCGTTTTCAAATGTTTTATTTTTGAACGTCAGTTCACATTTGTAGGTGGATCATCAGTGTTAGAGCTAAAATTAGCATGTTTAAAGTGATTTTCATGCTTCCAGGGGCTCGGGAAGTGAATTAAATACTATTTGGAGGCATTTAATGTTCAAGCAAAAACAGCTGATTTTTGACAAAAAAGATAACACCCCCCCCATTACTTCATGCTTCAGAAATGTGGAAAATGGTCCGTTTTCAAATGTTTTATTTTTGAACGTCAGTTCACATTTGTAGGTGGATCATCAGTGTTAGAGCTAAAATTAGCATGTTTAAAGTGATTTTCATGCTTCCAGTGGCCCTAAACACAAGATTTATGGAATGGTTAAAAGTGCATGAAAATGGCCAATTCACTCACTCTGAGTTCTCAAAAAGGGTTTCTTCACCCCGGGAAGTTAATTAAATACCATTTGGAGGCATTTAATGTTCGAGCAAAAACGGCTGATTTTCGACAAAAGAGATAACACCCCCCCATTACGTCATGCTTCAGAAATGTGGAAAATGGTCCGTTTTCAAATGTTTTATTTTTGAACATTAGTTCACATTTGTAGGTGGATCATCAGTGTTAGAGCTAAAATTAGCATGTTTAAAGTGATTTTCATGCTTCCAGGGGCCCTAAACACAAGATTTATGGAATGGTTAAAAGTGCATGAAAATGGCCAATTTACTCACTCTGAGTTCTCAAAAAAGGTTTCTTCATCCCGGGAAGTTAATTAAATACCATTTGGAGGCATTTAATGTTCGAGTTAAAACGGATGATTTTCGACAAAAGAGATAACACCCCCCCCATTACGTCATGCTTCAGAAATGTGGAAAATGGTCCGTTTTCAAATGTTTTATTTTTGAACGTCAGTTCACATTTGTAGGTGGATCATCAGTGTTAGAGCTAAAATTAGCATGTTTAAAGTGATTTTCATGCTTCCAGGAGCCCTAAACACAAGATTTATGGAATGGTAAAAGTGCATGAAAATGGCCAATTTACTCACTCTGAGTTCTCAAAAAGGGTTTCTTCACCCCGGGAAGTTAATTAAATACCATTTGGAGGCATTTAATGTTCGAGCCAAAACGGCTGATTTTCGACAAAAGAGATAACACCCCCCCATTACGTCATGCTTCAGAAATGTGGAAAATGGTCCATTTTCAAATGTTTTATTTTTGAACGTCAGTTCACATTTGTAGGTGGATCATCAGTGTTAGAGCTAAAATTAGCATGTTTAAAGTGATTTTCATGCTTCCAGGGGCTCGGGAAGTGAATTAAATACTATTTGGAGGCATTTAATGTTCAAGCAAAAACAGCTGATTTTTGACAAAAGAGATAACACCCCCCCATTACGTCATGCTTCAGAAATGTGGAAAATGGTCCGTTTTCAAATGTTTTATTTTTGAACGTCAGTTCACATTTGTAGGTGGATCATCAGTGTTAGAGCTAAAATTAGCATGTTTAAAGTGATTTTCATGCTTCCAGGGGCCCTAAACACAAGATTTATGGAATGGTTAAAAGTGCATGAAAATGGCCAATTTACTCACTCTGAGTTCTCAAAAAGGGTTTCTTCACCCCGGGAAGTTAATTAAATACCATTTGGAGGCATTTAATGTTCGAGCCAAAACGGCTGATTTTCGACAAAAGAGATAACACCCCCCCATTACGTCATGCTTCAGAAATGTGGAAAATGGTCCGATTTCAAATGTTTTATTTTTGAACGTCAGTTCACATTTGTAGGTGGATCATCAGTGTTAGAGCTAAAATTAGCATGTTTAAAGTGATTTTCATGCTTCCAGGGGCCCGGGAAGTTAATTAAATACCATTTGGAGGCATTTAATGTTCGAGCCAAAACGGCTGATTTTCGACAAAAGAGATAACACCCCCCCATTACGTCATGCTTCAGAAATGTGGAAAATGGTCCGTTTTCAAATGTTTTATTTTTGAACGTTAGTTCACATTTGTTGGTGGATCATCAGTGTTAGAGCTAAAATTAGCATGTTTAAAGTGATTTTCATGCTTCCAGGGGCTGGGGAAGTGAATTAAATACTATTTGGAGGCATTTAATGTTCAAGCAAAAACAGCTGATTTTTGACAAAAGAGATAACACCCCCCATTACGTCATGCTTCAGAAATGTGGAAAATGGTCCGTTTTCAAATGTTTTATTTTTGAACGTCAGTTCACATTTGTAGGTGGATCATCAGTGTTAGAGCTAAAATTAGCATGTTTAAAGTGATTTTCATGCTTCCATGGGCCCTAAACACAAGATTTATGGAATGGTTAAAAGTGCATGAAAATGGCCAATTTACTCACTCTGAGTTCTCAAAAAGGGTTTCTTCACCCCGGGAAGTTAATTAAATACCATTTGGAGGCATTTAATGTTCGAGCAAAAACGGCTGATTTTCGACAAAAGAGATAACACCCCCCCCCATTACGTCATGCTTCAGAAATGTGGAAAATGGTCCGTTTTCAAATGTTTTATTTTTGAACGTCAGTTCACATTTGTAGGTGGATCATCAGTGTTAGAGCTAAAATTAGCATGTTTAAAGTGATTTTCATGCTTCCAGGGGCTCGGGAAGTGAATTAAATACTATTTGGAGGCATTTAATGTTCAAGCAAAAACAGCTGATTTTTGACAAAAGAGATAACACCCCCCATTACGTCATGCTTCAAAAATGTGGAAAATGGTCCGTTTTCAAATGTTTTATTTTTGAACGTCAGTTCACATTTGTAGGTGGATCATCAGTGTTAGAGCTAAAATTAGCATGTTTAAAGTGATTTTCATGCTTCCAGGGGCCCTAAACTCAAGATTTATGGAATGGTTAAAAGTGCATGAAAATGGCCAATTTACTCACTCTGAGTTCTTAAAAAGGGTTTCTTCACCCCGGGAAGTTAATTAAATACCATTTGGAGGCATTTAATGTTCGAGCTAAAACGGATGATTTTCGACAAAAGAGATAACACCCCCCCATTACGTCATGCTTCAGAAATGTGGAAAATGGTCCGTTTTCAAATGTTTTATTTTTGAACGTCAGTTCACATTTGTAGGTGGATCATCAGTGTTAGAGCTAAAATTAGCATGTTTAAAGTGATTTTCATGCTCCAGGGGCCCTAAACACAAGATTTATGGAATGGTTAAAAGTGCATGAAAATGGCCAATTTACTCACTCTGAGTTCTCAAAAAGGGTTTCTTCACCCCGGGAAGTTAATTAAATACCATTTGGAGGCATTTAAAGTTCGAGCAAAAACGGCTGATTTTCAACAAAAGAGATAACACCCCCCCCCCATTACGTCATGCTTCAGAAATGTGGAAAATGGTCCGTTTTCAAATGTTTTATTTTTGAACGTCAGTTCACATTTGTAGGTGGATCATCAGTGTTAGAGCTAAAATTAGCATGTTTAAAGTGATTTTCATGCTTCCAGGGGCTCGGGAAGTGAATTAAATACTATTTGGAGGCATTTAATGTTCAAGCAAAAACAGCTGATTTTTGACAAAAGAGATAACACCCCCCCCATTACTTCATGCTTCAGAAATGTGGAAAATGGTCCGTTTTCAAATGTTTTATTTTTGAACGTCAGTTCACATTTGTAGGTGGATCATCAGTGTTAGAGCTAAAATTAGCATGTTTAAAGTGATTTTCATGCTTCCAGTGGCCCTAAACACAAGATTTATGGAATGGTTAAAAGTGCATGAAAATGGCCAATTCACTCACTCTGAGTTCTCAAAAAGGGTTTCTTCACCCCGGGAAGTTAATTAAATACCATTTGGAGGCATTTAATGTTCGAGCAAAAACGGCTGATTTTCGACAAAAGAGATAACACCCCCCATTACGTCATGCTTCAGAAATGTGGAAAATGGTCCGTTTTCAAATGTTTTATTTTTGAACATCAGTTCACATTTGTAGGTGGATCATTAGTGTTAGAGCTAAAATTAGCATGTTTAAAGTGATTTTCATGCTTCCAGGGGCCCTAAACACAAGATTTATGGAATGGTTAAAAGTGCATGAAAATGGCCAATTTACTCACTCTGAGTTCTCAAAAAAGGTTTCTTCATCCCGGGAAGTTAATTAAATACCATTTGGAGGCATTTAATGTTCGAGTTAAAACGGATGATTTTCGACAAAAGAGATAACACCCCCCCCATTACGTCATGCTTCAGAAATGTGGAAAATGGTCCGTTTTCAAATGTTTTATTTTTGAACGTCAGTTCACATTTGTAGGTGGATCATCAGTGTTAGAGCTAAAATTAGCATGTTTAAAGTGATTTTCATGCTTCCAGGAGCCCTAAACACAAGATTTATGGAATGGTAAAAGTGCATGAAAATGGCCAATTTACTCACTCTGAGTTCTCAAAAAGGGTTTCTTCACCCCGGGAAGTTAATTAAATACCATTTGGAGGCATTTAATGTTCGAGCCAAAACGGCTGATTTTCGACAAAAGAGATAACACCCCCCCATTACGTCATGCTTCAGAAATGTGGAAAATGGTCCATTTTCAAATGTTTTATTTTTGAACGTCAGTTCACATTTGTAGGTGGATCATCAGTGTTAGAGCTAAAATTAGCACGTTTAAAGTGATTTTCATGCTTCCAGGGGCTCGGGAAGTGAATTAAATACTATTTGGAGGCATTTAATGTTCAAGCAAAAACAGCAGATTTTTGACAAAAGAGATAACACCCCCCCATTACGTCATGCTTCAGAAATGTGGAAAATGGTCCGTTTTCAAATGTTTTATTTTTGAACGTCAGTTCACATTTGTAGGTGGATCATCAGTGTTAGAGCTAAAATTAGCATGTTTAAAGTGATTTTCATGCTTCCAGGGGCCCTAAACACAAGATTTATGGAATGGTTAAAAGTGCATGAAAATGGCCAATTTACTCACTCTGAGTTCTCAAAAAGGGTTTCTTCACCCCGGGAAGTTAATTAAATACCATTTGGAGGCATTTAATGTTCGAGCCAAAACGGCTGATTTTCGACAAAAGAGATAACACCCCCCCATTACGTCATGCTTCAGAAATGTGGAAAATGGTCCGATTTCAAATGTTTTATTTTTGAACGTCAGTTCACATTTGTAGGTGGATCATCAGTGTTAGAGCTAAAATTAGCATGTTTAAAGTGATTTTCATGCTCCAGGGGCCCTAAACACAAGATTTATGGAATGGTTAAAAGTGCATGAAAATGGCCAATTTACTCACTCTGAGTTCTCAAAAAGGGTTTCTTCACCCCGGGAAGTTAATTAAATACCATTTGGAGGCATTTAAAGTTCGAGCAAAAATGGCTGATTTTCAACAAAAGAGATAACACCCCCCCCCCATTACGTCATGCTTCAGAAATGTGGAAAATGGTCCGTTTTCAAATGTTTTATTTTTGAACGTCAGTTCACATTTGTAGGTGGATCATCAGTGTTAGAGCTAAAATTAGCATGTTTAAAGTGATTTTCATGCTTCCAGGGGCTCGGGAAGTGAATTAAATACTATTTGGAGGCATTTAATGTTCAAGCAAAAACAGCTGATTTTTGACAAAAGAGATAACACCCCCCCCATTACTTCATGCTTCAGAAATGTGGAAAATGGTCCGTTTTCAAATGTTTTATTTTTGAACGTCAGTTCACATTTGTAGGTGGATCATCAGTGTTAGAGCTAAAATTAGCATGTTTAAAGTGATTTTCATGCTTCCAGTGGCCCTAAACACAAGATTTATGGAATGGTTAAAAGTGCATGAAAATGGCCAATTCACTCACTCTGAGTTCTCAAAAAGGGTTTCTTCACCCCGGGAAGTTAATTAAATACCATTTGGAGGCATTTAATGTTCGAGCAAAAACGGCTGATTTTCGACAAAAGAGATAACACCCCCCATTACGTCATGCTTCAGAAATGTGGAAAATGGTCCGTTTTCAAATGTTTTATTTTTGAACATCAGTTCACATTTGTAGGTGGATCATTAGTGTTAGAGCTAAAATTAGCATGTTTAAAGTGATTTTCATGCTTCCAGGGGCCCTAAACACAAGATTTATGGAATGGTTAAAAGTGCATGAAAATGGCCAATTTACTCACTCTGAGTTCTCAAAAAAGGTTTCTTCATCCCGGGAAGTTAATTAAATACCATTTGGAGGCATTTAATGTTCGAGTTAAAACGGATGATTTTCGACAAAAGAGATAACACCCCCCCCATTACGTCATGCTTCAGAAATGTGGAAAATGGTCCGTTTTCAAATGTTTTATTTTTGAACGTCAGTTCACATTTGTAGGTGGATCATCAGTGTTAGAGCTAAAATTAGCATGTTTAAAGTGATTTTCATGCTTCCAGGAGCCCTAAACACAAGATTTATGGAATGGTAAAAGTGCATGAAAATGGCCAATTTACTCACTCTGAGTTCTCAAAAAGGGTTTCTTCACCCCGGGAAGTTAATTAAATACCATTTGGAGGCATTTAATGTTCGAGCCAAAACGGCTGATTTTCGACAAAAGAGATAACACCCCCCCATTACGTCATGCTTCAGAAATGTGGAAAATGGTCCATTTTCAAATGTTTTATTTTTGAACGTCAGTTCACATTTGTAGGTGGATCATCAGTGTTAGAGCTAAAATTAGCACGTTTAAAGTGATTTTCATGCTTCCAGGGGCTCGGGAAGTGAATTAAATACTATTTGGAGGCATTTAATGTTCAAGCAAAAACAGCAGATTTTTGACAAAAGAGATAACACCCCCCCATTACGTCATGCTTCAGAAATGTGGAAAATGGTCCGTTTTCAAATGTTTTATTTTTGAACGTCAGTTCACATTTGTAGGTGGATCATCAGTGTTAGAGCTAAAATTAGCATGTTTAAAGTGATTTTCATGCTTCCAGGGGCCCTAAACACAAGATTTATGGAATGGTTAAAAGTGCATGAAAATGGCCAATTTACTCACTCTGAGTTCTCAAAAAGGGTTTCTTCACCCCGGGAAGTTAATTAAATACCATTTGGAGGCATTTAATGTTCGAGCCAAAACGGCTGATTTTCGACAAAAGAGATAACACCCCCCCATTACGTCATGCTTCAGAAATGTGGAAAATGGTCCGATTTCAAATGTTTTATTTTTGAACGTCAGTTCACATTTGTAGGTGGATCATCAGTGTTAGAGCTAAAATTAGCATGTTTAAAGTGATTTTCATGCTTCCAAGGGCTCGGGAAGTGAATTAAATACTATTTGGAGGCATTTAATGTTCAAGCAAAAACAGCTGATTTTTGACAAAAGAGATAACACCCCCCCATTACGTCATGCTTCAGAAATGTGGAAAATGGTCCGTTTTCAAATGTTTTATTTTTGAACGTCAGTTCACATTTGTAGGTGGATCATCAGTGTTAGAGCTAAAATTAGCATGTTTAAAGTGATTTTCTTGCTTCCAGGGGCCCTAAACACAAGATTTATGGAATGGTTAAAAGTGCATGAAAATGGGCAATTTACTCACTCTGAGTTCTCAAAAAAGGTTTCTTCATCCCGGGAAGTTAATTAAATACCATTTGGAGGCATATAATGTTCGAGCTAAAACGGATGATTTTCGACAAAAGAGATAACACCCCCCCATTACGTCATGCTTCCGAAATGTGGAAAATGGTCCGTTTTCAAATGTTTTATTTTTGAACGTCAGTTCACATTTGTAGGTGGATCATCAGTGTTAGAGCTAAAATTAGCATGTTTAAAGTGATTTTCATGCTTCCAGGGGCTCGGGAAGTGAATTAAATACTATTTGGAGGCATTTAATGTTCAAGCAAAAACAGCTGATTTTTGACAAAAGAGATAACACCCCCCCCATTACTTCATGCTTCAGAAATGTGGAAAATGGTCCGTTTTCAAATGTTTTATTTTTGAACGTCAGTTCACATTTGTAGGTGGATCATCAGTGTTAGAGCTAAAATTAGCATGTTTAAAGTGATTTTCATGCTTCCAGTGGCCCTAAACACAAGATTTATGGAATGGTTAAAAGTGCATGAAAATGGCCAATTCACTCACTCTGAGTTCTCAAAAAGGGTTTCTTCACCCCGGGAAGTTAATTAAATACCATTTGGAGGCATTTAATGTTCGAGCAAAAACGGCTGATTTTCGACAAAAGAGATAACACCCCCCCATTACGTCATGCTTCAGAAATGTGGAAAATGGTCAGTTTTCAAATGTTTTAATTTTGAACGTCAGTTCACATTTGTAGGTGGATCATCAGTGTTAGAGCTAAAATTAGCATGTTTAGAGTGATTTTCATGCTTCCAGGGGCCCTAAACACAAGATTTATGGAATGGTTAAAAGTGCATGAAAATGGCCAATTTACTCACTCTGAGTTCTCAAAAAAAGGTTTCTTCATCCCGGGAAGTTAATTAAATACCATTTGGAGGCATTTAATGTTCGAGCTAAAACGGATGATTTTCGACAAAAGAGATAACACCCCCCCCATTACGTCATGCTTCAGAAATGTGGAAAATGGTCCGTTTTCAAATGTTTTATTTTTGAACGTCAGTTCACATTTGTAGGTGGATCATCAGTGTTAGAGCTAAAATTAGCATGTTTAAAGTGATTTTCATGCTTCCAGGGGCTCGGGAAGTGAATTAAATACTATTTGGAGGCATTTAATGTTCAAGCAAAAACAGCTGATTTTTGACAAAAGAGATAACACCCCCCCATTACGTCATGCTTCAGAAATGTGGAAAATGGTCCGTTTTCAAATGTTTTATTTTTGAACGTCAGTTCACATTTGTAGGTGGATCATCAGTGTTAGAGCTAAAATTAGCATGTTTAAAGTGATTTTCATGCTTCCAGGCGCCCTAAACACAAGATTTATGGAATGGTTAAAAGTGCATGAAAATGGCCAATTTACTCACTCTGAGTTCTCAAAAAGGGTTTCTTCACCCCGGGAAGTTAATTAAATACCATTTGGAGGCATTTAATGTTCGAGCCAAAACGGCTGATTTTCGACAAAAGAGATAACACCCCCCCATTACGTCATGCTTCAGAAATGTGGAAAATGGTCCATTTTCAAATGTTTTATTTTTGAACGTCAGTTCACATTTGTAGGTGGATCATCAGTGTTAGAGCTAAAATTAGCATGTTTAAAGTGATTTTCATGCTTCCAGGGGCTCGGGAAGTGAATTAAATACTATTTGGAGGCATTTAATGTTCAAGCAAAAACAGCAGATTTTTGACAAAAGAGATAACACCCCCCCATTACGTCATGCTTCAGAAATGTGGAAAATGGTCCGTTTTCAAATGTTTTATTTTTGAACGTCAGTTCACATTTGTAGGTGGATCATCAGTGTTAGAGCTAAAATTAGCATGTTTAAAGTGATTTTCATGCTTCCAGGGGCCCTAAACACAAGATTTATGGAATGGTTAAAAGTGCATGAAAATGGCCAATTTACTCAATCTGAGTTCTCAAAAAGGGTTTCTTCACCCCGGGAAGTTAATTAAATACCATTTGGAGGCATTTAATGTTCGAGCCAAAACGGCTGATTTTCGACAAAAGAGATAACACCCCCCCATTACGTCATGCTTCAGAAATGTGGAAAATGGTCCATTTTCAAATGTTTTATTTTTGAACGTCAGTTCACATTTGTAGGTGGATCATCAGTGTTAGAGCTAAAATTAGCATGTTTAAAGTGATTTTCATGCTTCCAGGGGCTCGGGAAGTGAATTAAATACTATTTGGAGGCATTTAATGTTCAAGCAAAAACAGCTGATTTTTGACAAAAGAGATAACACCCCCCCATTACGTCATGCTTCAGAAATGTGGAAAATGGTCCGTTTTCAAATGTTTTATTTTTGAACGTCAGTTCACATTTGTAGGTGGATCATCAGTGTTAGAGCTAAAATTAGCATGTTTAAAGTGATTTTCATGCTCCAGGGGCCCTAAACACAAGATTTATGGAATGGTTAAAAGTGCATGAAAATGGCCAATTTACTCACTCTGAGTTCTCAAAAAGGGTTTCTTCACCCCGGGAAGTTAATTAAATACCATTTGGAGGCATTTAATGTTCGAGCCAAAACGGCTGATTTTCGACAAAAGAGATAACACCCCCCCATTACGTCATGCTTCAGAAATGTGGAAAATGGTCCGTTTTCAAATGTTTTATTTTTGAACGTCAGTTCACATTTGTTGGTGGATCATCAGTGTTAGAGCTAAAATTAGCATGTTTAAAGTGATTTTCATGCTTCCAGGGGCTCGGGAAGTGAATTAAATACTATTTGGAGGCATTTAATGTTCAAGCAAAAACAGCTGATTTTTGACAAAAGAGATAACACCCCCCCATTACGTCATGCTTCAGAAATGTGGAAAATGGTCCGTTTTCAAATGTTTTATTTTTGAACGTCAGTTCACATTTGTAGGTGGATCATCAGTGTTAGAGCTAAAATTAGCATGTTTAAAGTGATTTTCATGCTCCAGGGGCCCTAAACACAAGATTTATGGAATGGTTAAAAGTGCATGAAAATGGCCAATTTACTCACTCTGAGTTCTCAAAAAGGGTTTCTTCACCCCGGGAAGTTAATTAAATACCATTTGGAGGCATTTAATGTTCGAGCCAAAACGGCTGATTTTCGACAAAAGAGATAACACCCCCCCATTACGTCATGCTTCAGAAATGTGGAAAATGGTCCGTTTTCAAATGTTTTATTTTTGAACGTCAGTTCACATTTGTTGGTGGATCATCAGTGTTAGAGCTAAAATTAGCATGTTTAAAGTGATTTTCATGCTTCCAGGGGCTCGGGAAGTGAATTAAATACTATTTGGAGGCATTTAATGTTCAAGCAAAAACAGCTGATTTTTGACAAAAGAGATAACACCCCCCATTACGTCATGCTTCAGAAATGTGGAAAATGGTCCGTTTTCAAATGTTTTATTTTTGAACATCAGTTCACATTTGTAGGTGGATCATCAGTGTTAGAGCTAAAATTAGCATGTTTAAAGTGATTTTCATGCTTCCAGGGGCCCTAAACTCAAGATTTATGGAATGGTTAAAAGTGCATGAAAATGGCCAATTTACTCACTCTGAGTTCTTAAAAAGGGTTTCTTCACCCCGGGAAGTTAATTAAATACCATTTGGAGGCATTTAATGTTCGAGCTAAAACGGATGATTTTCGACAAAAGAGATAACACCCCCCCATTACGTCATGCTTCAGAAATGTGGAAAATGGTCCGTTTTCAAATGTTTTATTTTTGAACGTCAGTTCACATTTGTAGGTGGATCATCAGTGTTAGAGCTAAAATTAGCATGTTTAAAGTGATTTTCATGCTTCCTGGGGCTCGGGAAGTGAATTAAATACTATTTGGAGGCATTTAATGTTCAAGCAAAAACAGCTGATTTTTGACAAAAGAGATAACACCCCCCATTACGTCATGCTTCAGAAATGTGGAAAATGGTCCGTTTTCAAATGTTTTATTTTTGAACGTCAGTTCACATTTGTAGGTGGATCATCAGTGTTAGAGCTAAAATTAGCATGTTTAAAGTGATTTTCATGCTTCCAGGGGCCCTAAACACAAGATTTATGGAATGGTTAAAAGTGCACGAAAATGGCCAATTTACTCACTCTGAGTTCTCAAAAAGGGTTTCTTCACCCCGGGAAGTTAATTAAATACCATTTGGAGGCATTTAATGTTCGAGCAAAAACGGCTGATTTTCAACAAAAGAGATAACACCCCCCCATTACGTCATGCTTCCGAAATGTGGAAAATGGTCCGTTTTCAAATGTTTTATTTTTGAACGTCAGTTCACATTTGTAGGTGGATCATCAGTGTTAGAGCTAAAATTAGCATGTTTAAAGTGATTTTCATGCTTCCAGGGGCTCGGGAAGTGAATTAAATACTATTTGGAGGCATTTAATGTTCAAGCAAAAACAGCTGATTTTTGACAAAAGAGATAACACCCCCCCATTACTTCATGCTTCAGAAATGTGGAAAATGGTCCGTTTTCAAATGTTTTATTTTTGAACGTCAGTTCACATTTGTAGGTGGATCATCAGTGTTAGAGCTAAAATTAGCATGTTTAAAGTGATTATCATGCTTCCAGTGGCCCTAAACACAAGATTTATGGAATGGTTAAAAGTGCATGAAAATGGCCAATTCACTCACTCTGAGTTCTCAAAAAGGGTTTCTTCACCCCGGGAAGTTAATTAAATACCATTTGGAGGCATTTAATGTTCGAGCAAAAACGGCTGATTTTCGACAAAAGAGATAACACCCCCCCATTACGTCATGCTTCAGAAATGTGGAAAATGGTCCGTTTTCAAATGTTTTATTTTTGAACGTCAGTTCACATTTGTAGGTGGATCATCAGTGTTAGAGCTAAAATTAGCATGTTTAAAGTGATTTTCATGCTTCCAGGGGCTCGGGAAGTGAATTAAATACTATTTGGAGGCATTTAATGTTCAAGCAAAAACAGCTGATTTTTGACAAAAGAGATAACACCCCCCCATTACGTCATGCTTCAGAAATGTGGAAAATGGTCCGTTTTCAAATGTTTTATTTTTGAACGTCAGTTCACATTTGTAGGTGGATCATCAGTGTTAGAGCTAAAATTAGCATGTTTAAAGTGATTTTCATGCTTCCAGGCGCCCTAAACACAAGATTTATGGAATGGTTAAAAGTGCATGAAAATGGCCAATTTACTCACTCTGAGTTCTCAAAAAGGGTTTCTTCACCCCGGGAAGTTAATTAAATACCATTTGGAGGCATTTAATGTTCGAGCTAAAACGGCTGATTTTCGACAAAAGAGATAACCCCCCCCCCCATTACGTCATGCTTCAGAAATGTGGAAAATGGTCCATTTTCAAATGTTTTATTTTTGAACGTCAGTTCACATTTGTAGGTGGATCATCAGTGTTAGAGCTAAAATTAGCATGTTTAAAGTGATTTTCATGCTTCCAGGGGCTCGGGAAGTGAATTAAATACTATTTGGAGGCATTTAATGTTCAAGCAAAAACAGCTGATTTTTGACAAAAGAGATAACACCCCCCCATTACGTCATGCTTCAGAAATGTGGAAAATGGTCCGTTTTCAAATGTTTTATTTTTGAACGTCAGTTCACATTTGTAGGTGGATCATCAGTGTTAGAGCTAAAATTAGCATGTTTAAAGTGATTTTCATGCTTCCATGGGCCCTAAACACAAGATTTATGGAATGGTTAAAAGTGCATGAAAATGGCCAATTTACTCACTCTGAGTTCTCAAAAAGGGTTTCTTCACCCCGGGAAGTTAATTAAATACCATTTGGAGGCATTTAATGTTCGAGCAAAAACGGCTGATTTTCGACAAAAGAGATAACACCCCCCCCATTACGTCATGCTTCAGAAATGTGGAAAATGGTCCGTTTTCAAATGTTTTATTTTTGAACGTCAGTTCACATTTGTAGGTGGATCATCAGTGTTAGAGCTAAAATTAGCATGTTTAAAGTGATTTTCATGCTTCCAGGGGCTCGGGAAGTGAATTAAATACTATTTGGAGGCATTTAATGTTCGAGCAAAAACGGCTGATTTTCGAAAAAAGAGACAACACCCCCCCCCATTACGTCATGCTTCAGAAATGTGGAAAATGGTCCGTTTTCAAATGTTTTATTTTTGAACGTCAGTTCACATTTGTAGGTGGATCATCAGTGTTAGAGCTAAAATTAGCATGTTTAAAGTGATTTTCATGCTTCCAGGGGCCCTAAACACAAGATTTATGGAATGGTTAAAAGTGCATGAAAATGGCCAATTTACTCACTCTGAGTTCTCAAAAAGGGTTTCTTCACCCCGGGAAGTTAATTAAATACCATTTGGAGGCATTTAATGTTCGAGCAAAAACGGCTGATTTTCGACAAAAGAGATAACACCCCCCCCCCATTACGTCATGCTTCAGAAATTTGGAAAATGGTCCGTTTTCAAATGTTTTATTTTTGAACGTCAGTTTACATTTGTAGGTGGATCATCAGTGTTAGAGCTAAAATTAGCATGTTTAAAGTGATTTTCATGCTTCCAGGGGCTCGGGAAGTGAATTAAATACTATTTGGAGGCATTTAATGTTCAAGCAAAAACAGCTGATTTTTGAAAAAAGAGATAACACCCCCCCCATTACTTCATGCTTCAGAAATGTGGAAAATGGTCCGTTTTCAAATGTTTTATTTTTGAACGTCAGTTCACATTTGTAGGTGGATCATCAGTGTTAGAGGTAAAATTAGCATGTTTAAAGTGATTTTCAAGCTTCCAGGGGCCCTAAACACAAGATTTATGGAATGGTTAAAAGTGCATTAAAATGGCCAATTCACTCACTCTGAGTTCTCAAAAAGGGTTTCTTCACCCCGGGAAGTTAATTAAATACCATTTGGAGGCATTTAATGTTCGAGCAAAAACGGCTGATTTTCGACAAAAGAGATAACACCCCCCCATTACGTCATGCTTCAGAAATGTGGAAAATGGTCCGTTTTCAAATGTTTTATTTTTGAACGTCAGTTCACATTTGTAGGTGGATCATCAGTGTTAGAGCTAAAATTAGAATGTTTAAAGTGATTTTCATGCTTCCAGGGGCCGTAAACACAAGATTTATGGAATGGTTAAAAGTGCATGAAAATGGCCAATTTACTCACTCTGAGTTCTCAAAAAGGGTTTCTTCACCCCGGGAAGTTAATTAAATACCATTTGGAGGCATTTAATGTTCGAGCAAAAACGGATGATTTTCGACAAAAGAGATAACACCCCCCCATTACATCATGCTTCAGAAATGTGGAAAATGGTCCGTTTTCAAATGTTTTATTTTTGAACGTCAGTTCACATTTGTAGGTGGATCATCAGTGTTAGAGCTAAAATTAGCATGTTTAAAGTGATTTTCATGCTTCCAGGGGCTCGGGAAGTGAATTAAATACTATTTGGAGGCATTTAATGTTCAAGCAAAAACAGCTGATTTTTGACAAAAGAGATAACACCCCCCCATTACGTCATATTTCAGAAATGTGGAAAATGGTCCGTTTTCAAATGTTTTATTTTTGAACGTCAGTTCACATTTGTAGGTGGATCATCAGTGTTAGAGCTAAAATTAGCATGTTTAAAGTGATTTTCATGCTTCCAAGGGCCCTAAACACAAGATTTATGGAATGGTTAAAAGTGCATGAAAATGGCCAATTTACTCACTCTGAGTTCTCAAAAAGGGTTTCTTCACCCCGGGAAGTTAATTAAATACCATTTGGAGGCATTTAATGTTCGAGCTAAAACGGATGATTTTCTACAAAAGAGATAACACCCCCCTATTACGTCATGCTTCAGAAATGTGGAAAATGGTCCGTTTTCAAATGTTTTATTTTTGAACGTCAGTTCACATTTGTTGGTGGATCATCAGTGTTAGAGCTAAAATTAGCATGTTTAAAGTGATTTTCATGCTTCCAGGGGCTCGGGAAGTGAATTAAATACTATTTGGAGGCATTTAATGTTCAAGCAAAAACAGCTGATTTTTGACAAAAGAGATAACACCCCCCATTACGTCATGCTTCAGAAATGTGGAAAATGGTCCGTTTTCAAATGTTTTATTTTTGAACATCAGTTCACATTTGTAGGTGGATCATCAGTGTTAGAGCTAAAATTAGCATGTTTAAAGTGATTTTCATGCTTCCAGGGGCCCTAAACTCAAGATTTATGGAATGGTTAAAAGTGCATGAAAATGGCCAATTTACTCACTCTGAGTTCTTAAAAAGGGTTTCTTCACCCCGGGAAGTTAATTAAATACCATTTGGAGGCATTTAATGTTCGAGCTAAAACGGATGATTTTCGACAAAAGAGATAACACCCCCCCATTACGTCATGCTTCAGAAATGTGGAAAATGGTCCGTTTTCAAATGTTTTATTTTTGAACGTCAGTTCACATTTGTAGGTGGATCATCAGTGTTAGAGCTAAAATTAGCATGTTTAAAGTGATTTTCATGCTTCCTGGGGCTCGGGAAGTGAATTAAATACTATTTGGAGGCATTTAATGTTCAAGCAAAAACAGCTGATTTTTGACAAAAGAGATAACACCCCCCATTACGTCATGCTTCAGAAATGTGGAAAATGGTCCGTTTTCAAATGTTTTATTTTTGAACGTCAGTTCACATTTGTAGGTGGATCATCAGTGTTAGAGCTAAAATTAGCATGTTTAAAGTGATTTTCATGCTTCCAGGGGCCCTAAACACAAGATTTATGGAATGGTTAAAAGTGCACGAAAATGGCCAATTTACTCACTCTGAGTTCTCAAAAAGGGTTTCTTCACCCCGGGAAGTTAATTAAATACCATTTGGAGGCATTTAATGTTCGAGCAAAAACGGCTGATTTTCAACAAAAGAGATAACACCCCCCCATTACGTCATGCTTCCGAAATGTGGAAAATGGTCCGTTTTCAAATGTTTTATTTTTGAACGTCAGTTCACATTTGTAGGTGGATCATCAGTGTTAGAGCTAAAATTAGCATGTTTAAAGTGATTTTCATGCTTCCAGGGGCTCGGGAAGTGAATTAAATACTATTTGGAGGCATTTAATGTTCAAGCAAAAACAGCTGATTTTTGACAAAAGAGATAACACCCCCCCATTACTTCATGCTTCAGAAATGTGGAAAATGGTCCGTTTTCAAATGTTTTATTTTTGAACGTCAGTTCACATTTGTAGGTGGATCATCAGTGTTAGAGCTAAAATTAGCATGTTTAAAGTGATTATCATGCTTCCAGTGGCCCTAAACACAAGATTTATGGAATGGTTAAAAGTGCATGAAAATGGCCAATTCACTCACTCTGAGTTCTCAAAAAGGGTTTCTTCACCCCGGGAAGTTAATTAAATACCATTTGGAGGCATTTAATGTTCGAGCAAAAACGGCTGATTTTCGACAAAAGAGATAACACCCCCCCATTACGTCATGCTTCAGAAATGTGGAAAATGGTCCGTTTTCAAATGTTTTATTTTTGAACGTCAGTTCACATTTGTAGGTGGATCATCAGTGTTAGAGCTAAAATTAGCATGTTTAAAGTGATTTTCATGCTTCCAGGGGCTCGGGAAGTGAATTAAATACTATTTGGAGGCATTTAATGTTCAAGCAAAAACAGCTGATTTTTGACAAAAGAGATAACACCCCCCCATTACGTCATGCTTCAGAAATGTGGAAAATGGTCCGTTTTCAAATGTTTTATTTTTGAACGTCAGTTCACATTTGTAGGTGGATCATCAGTGTTAGAGCTAAAATTAGCATGTTTAAAGTGATTTTCATGCTTCCAGGCGCCCTAAACACAAGATTTATGGAATGGTTAAAAGTGCATGAAAATGGCCAATTTACTCACTCTGAGTTCTCAAAAAGGGTTTCTTCACCCCGGGAAGTTAATTAAATACCATTTGGAGGCATTTAATGTTCGAGCTAAAACGGCTGATTTTCGACAAAAGAGATAACCCCCCCCCCCCATTACGTCATGCTTCAGAAATGTGGAAAATGGTCCATTTTCAAATGTTTTATTTTTGAACGTCAGTTCACATTTGTAGGTGGATCATCAGTGTTAGAGCTAAAATTAGCATGTTTAAAGTGATTTTCATGCTTCCAGGGGCTCGGGAAGTGAATTAAATACTATTTGGAGGCATTTAATGTTCAAGCAAAAACAGCTGATTTTTGACAAAAGAGATAACACCCCCCCATTACGTCATGCTTCAGAAATGTGGAAAATGGTCCGTTTTCAAATGTTTTATTTTTGAACGTCAGTTCACATTTGTAGGTGGATCATCAGTGTTAGAGCTAAAATTAGCATGTTTAAAGTGATTTTCATGCTTCCATGGGCCCTAAACACAAGATTTATGGAATGGTTAAAAGTGCATGAAAATGGCCAATTTACTCACTCTGAGTTCTCAAAAAGGGTTTCTTCACCCCGGGAAGTTAATTAAATACCATTTGGAGGCATTTAATGTTCGAGCAAAAACGGCTGATTTTCGACAAAAGAGATAACACCCCCCCCATTACGTCATGCTTCAGAAATGTGGAAAATGGTCCGTTTTCAAATGTTTTATTTTTGAACGTCAGTTCACATTTGTAGGTGGATCATCAGTGTTAGAGCTAAAATTAGCATGTTTAAAGTGATTTTCATGCTTCCAGGGGCTCGGGAAGTGAATTAAATACTATTTGGAGGCATTTAATGTTCGAGCAAAAACGGCTGATTTTCGAAAAAAGAGACAACACCCCCCCCCATTACGTCATGCTTCAGAAATGTGGAAAATGGTCCGTTTTCAAATGTTTTATTTTTGAACGTCAGTTCACATTTGTAGGTGGATCATCAGTGTTAGAGCTAAAATTAGCATGTTTAAAGTGATTTTCATGCTTCCAGGGGCCCTAAACACAAGATTTATGGAATGGTTAAAAGTGCATGAAAATGGCCAATTTACTCACTCTGAGTTCTCAAAAAGGGTTTCTTCACCCCGGGAAGTTAATTAAATACCATTTGGAGGCATTTAATGTTCGAGCAAAAACGGCTGATTTTCGACAAAAGAGATAACACCCCCCCCCCATTACGTCATGCTTCAGAAATTTGGAAAATGGTCCGTTTTCAAATGTTTTATTTTTGAACGTCAGTTTACATTTGTAGGTGGATCATCAGTGTTAGAGCTAAAATTAGCATGTTTAAAGTGATTTTCATGCTTCCAGGGGCTCGGGAAGTGAATTAAATACTATTTGGAGGCATTTAATGTTCAAGCAAAAACAGCTGATTTTTGAAAAAAGAGATAACACCCCCCCCATTACTTCATGCTTCAGAAATGTGGAAAATGGTCCGTTTTCAAATGTTTTATTTTTGAACGTCAGTTCACATTTGTAGGTGGATCATCAGTGTTAGAGGTAAAATTAGCATGTTTAAAGTGATTTTCAAGCTTCCAGGGGCCCTAAACACAAGATTTATGGAATGGTTAAAAGTGCATTAAAATGGCCAATTCACTCACTCTGAGTTCTCAAAAAGGGTTTCTTCACCCCGGGAAGTTAATTAAATACCATTTGGAGGCATTTAATGTTCGAGCAAAAACGGCTGATTTTCGACAAAAGAGATAACACCCCCCCATTACGTCATGCTTCAGAAATGTGGAAAATGGTCCGTTTTCAAATGTTTTATTTTTGAACGTCAGTTCACATTTGTAGGTGGATCATCAGTGTTAGAGCTAAAATTAGAATGTTTAAAGTGATTTTCATGCTTCCAGGGGCCGTAAACACAAGATTTATGGAATGGTTAAAAGTGCATGAAAATGGCCAATTTACTCACTCTGAGTTCTCAAAAAGGGTTTCTTCACCCCGGGAAGTTAATTAAATACCATTTGGAGGCATTTAATGTTCGAGCAAAAACGGATGATTTTCGACAAAAGAGATAACACCCCCCCATTACATCATGCTTCAGAAATGTGGAAAATGGTCCGTTTTCAAATGTTTTATTTTTGAACGTCAGTTCACATTTGTAGGTGGATCATCAGTGTTAGAGCTAAAATTAGCATGTTTAAAGTGATTTTCATGCTTCCAGGGGCTCGGGAAGTGAATTAAATACTATTTGGAGGCATTTAATGTTCAAGCAAAAACAGCTGATTTTTGACAAAAGAGATAACACCCCCCCATTACGTCATATTTCAGAAATGTGGAAAATGGTCCGTTTTCAAATGTTTTATTTTTGAACGTCAGTTCACATTTGTAGGTGGATCATCAGTGTTAGAGCTAAAATTAGCATGTTTAAAGTGATTTTCATGCTTCCAAGGGCCCTAAACACAAGATTTATGGAATGGTTAAAAGTGCATGAAAATGGCCAATTTACTCACTCTGAGTTCTCAAAAAGGGTTTCTTCACCCCGGGAAGTTAATTAAATACCATTTGGAGGCATTTAATGTTCGAGCAAAAACGGCTGATTTTCGACAAAAGAGATAACACCCCCCATTACGTCATGCTTCAGAAATGTGGAAAATGGTCCGTTTTCAAATGTTTTATTTTTGAACGTCAGTTCACATTTGTAGGTGGATCATCAGTGTTAGAGCTAAAATTAGCATGTTTAAAGTGATTTTCATGCTTCCAGGGGCTCGGGAAGTGAATTAAATACTATTTGGAGGCATTTAATGTTCAAGCAAAAACGGCTGATTTTCGAAAAAAGAGATAACACCCCCCCCATTACGTCATGCTTCAGAAATGTGGAAAATGGTCCGTTTTCAAATGTTTTATTTTTGAACGTCAGTTCACATTTGTAGGTGGATCATCAGTGTTAGAGCTAAAATTAGCATGTTTAAAGTGATTTTCATGCTTCCAGGGGCCCTAAACACAAGATTTATGGAATGGTTAAAAGTGCATGAAAATGGCCAATTTACTCACTCTGAGTTCTCAAAAAGGGTTTCTTCACCCCGGGAAGTTAATTAAATACCATTTGGAGGCATTTAATGTTCGAGCAAAAACGGCTGATTTTCGACAAAAGAGATAACACCCCCCCCCCATTACGTCATGCTTCAGAAATGTGGAAAATGGTCCGTTTTCAAATGTTTTATTTTTGAACGTCAGTTTACATTTGTAGGTGGATCATCAGTGTTAGAGCTAAAATTAGCATGTTTAAAGTGATTTTCATGCTTCCAGGGGCTCGGGAAGTGAATTAAATACTATTTGGAGGCATTTAATGTTCAAGCAAAAACAGCTGATTTTTGAAAAAAGAGATAACACCCCCCCATTACTTCATGCTTCAGAAATGTGGAAAATGGTCAGTTTTCAAATGTTTTATTTTTGAACGTCAGTTCACATTTGTAGGTGGATCATCAGTGTTAGAGGTAAAATTAGCATGTTTAAAGTGATTTTCATGCTTCCAGGGGCCGTAAACGCAAGATTTATGGAATGGTTAAAAGTGCATGAAAATGGCCAATTTACTCACTCTGAGTTCTCAAAAAGGGTTTCTTCACCCCGGGAAGTTAATTAAATACCATTTGGAGGCATTTAATGTTCGAGCAAAAACGGATGATTTTCGACAAAAGAGATAACACCCCCCCATTACGTCATGCTTCAGAAATGTGGAAAATGGTCCGTTTTCAAATGTTTTATTTTTGAACGTCAGTTCACATTTGTAGGTGGATCATCAGTGTTAGAGCTAAAATTAGCATGTTTAAAGTGATTTTCATGCTTCCAGGGGCTCGGGAAGTGAATTAAATACTATTTGGAGGCATTTAATGTTCAAGCAAAAACAGCTGATTTTTGACAAAAGAGATAACCCCCCCCCCCATTACGTCATGCTTCAGAAATGTGGAAAATGGTCCGTTTTCAAATGTTTTATTTTTGAACGTCAGTTCACATTTGTAGGTGGATCATCAGTGTTAGAGCTAAAATTAGCATGTTTAAAGTGATTTTCATGCTTCCAGGGGCTCGGGAAGTGAATTAAATACTATTTGGAGGCATTTAATGTTCAAGCAAAAACAGCTGATTTTTGACAAAAGAGATAACACCCCCCCATTACGTCATGCTTCAGAAATGTGGAAAATGGTCCGTTTTCAAATGTTTTATTTTTGAACGTCAGTTCACATTTGTAGGTGGATCATCAGTGTTAGAGCTAAAATTAGCATGTTTAAAGTGATTTTCATGCTTCCAGGCGCCCTAAACACAAGATTTATGGAATGGTTAAAAGTGCATGAAAATGGCCAATTTACTCACTCTGAGTTCTCAAAAAGGGTTTCTTCACCCCGGGAAGTTAATTAAATACCATTTGGAGGCATTTAATGTTCGAGCCAAAACGGCTGATTTTCGACAAAAGAGATAACACCCCCCCATTACGTCATGCTTCAGAAATGTGGAAAATGGTCCATTTTCAAATGTTTTATTTTTGAACGTCAGTTCACATTTGTAGGTGGATCATCAGTGTTAAAGCTAAAATTAGCATGTTTAAAGTGATTTTCATGCTTCCAGGGGCTCGGGAAGTGAATTAAATACTATTTGGAGGCATTTAATGTTCAAGCAAAAACAGCAGATTTTTGACAAAAGAGATAACACCCCCCCATTACGTCATGCTTCAGAAATGTGGAAAATGGTCCGTTTTCAAATGTTTTATTTTTGAACGTCAGTTCACATTTGTAGGTGGATCATCAGTGTTAGAGCTAAAATTAGCATGTTTAAAGTGATTTTCATGCTTCCAGGGGCCCTAAACACAAGATTTATGGAATGGTTAAAAGTGCATGAAAATGGCCAATTTACTCAATCTGAGTTCTCAAAAAGGGTTTCTTCACCCCGGGAAGTTAATTAAATACCATTTGGAGGCATTTAATGTTCGAGCCAAAACGGCTGATTTTCGACAAAAGAGATAACACCCCCCCATTACGTCATGCTTCAGAAATGTGGAAAATGGTCCATTTTCAAATGTTTTATTTTTGAACGTCAGTTCACATTTGTAGGTGGATCATCAGTGTTAGAGCTAAAATTAGCATGTTTAAAGTGATTTTCATGCTTCCAGGGGCTCGGGAAGTGAATTAAATACTATTTGGAGGCATTTAATGTTCAAGCAAAAACAGCTGATTTTTGACAAAAGAGATAACACCCCCCCATTACGTCATGCTTCAGAAATGTGGAAAATGGTCCGTTTTCAAATGTTTTATTTTTGAACGTCAGTTCACATTTGTAGGTGGATCATCAGTGTTAGAGCTAAAATTAGCATGTTTAAAGTGATTTTCATGCTCCAGGGGCCCTAAACACAAGATTTATGGAATGGTTAAAAGTGCATGAAAATGGCCAATTTACTCACTCTGAGTTCTCAAAAAGGGTTTCTTCACCCCGGGAAGTTAATTAAATACCATTTGGAGGCATTTAATGTTCGAGCCAAAACGGCTGATTTTCGACAAAAGAGATAACACCCCCCCATTACGTCATGCTTCAGAAATGTGGAAAATGGTCCGTTTTCAAATGTTTTATTTTTGAACGTCAGTTCACATTTGTTGGTGGATCATCAGTGTTAGAGCTAAAATTAGCATGTTTAAAGTGATTTTCATGCTTCCAGGGGCTCGGGAAGTGAATTAAATACTATTTGGAGGCATTTAATGTTCAAGCAAAAACAGCTGATTTTTGACAAAAGAGATAACACCCCCCATTACGTCATGCTTCAGAAATGTGGAAAATGGTCCGTTTTCAAATGTTTTATTTTTGAACGTCAGTTCACATTTGTAGGTGGATCATCAGTGTTAGAGCTAAAATTAGCATGTTTAAAGTGATTTTCATGCTTCCATGGGCCCTAAACACAAGATTTATGGAATGGTTAAAAGTGCATGAAAATGGCCAATTTACTCACTCTGAGTTCTCAAAAAGGGTTTCTTCACCCCGGGAAGTTAATTAAATACCATTTGGAGGCATTTAATGTTCGAGCAAAAACGGCTGATTTTCGACAAAAGAGATAACACCCCCCCCCCATTACGTCATGCTTCAGAAATGTGGAAAATGGTCCGTTTTCAAATGTTTTATTTTTGAACGTCAGTTCACATTTGTAGGTGGATCATCAGTGTTAGAGCTAAAATTAGCATGTTTAAAGTGATTTTCATGCTTCCAGGGGCTCGGGAAGTGAATTAAATACTATTTGGAGGCATTTAATGTTCAAGCAAAAACAGCTGATTTTTGACAAAAGAGATAACACCCCCCATTACGTCATGCTTCAGAAATGTGGAAAATGGTCCGTTTTCAAATGTTTTATTTTTGAACATCAGTTCACATTTGTAGGTGGATCATCAGTGTTAGAGCTAAAATTAGCATGTTTAAAGTGATTTTCATGCTTCCAGGGGCCCTAAACTCAAGATTTATGGAATGGTTAAAAGTGCATGAAAATGGCCAATTTACTCACTCTGAGTTCTTAAAAAGGGTTTCTTCACCCCGGGAAGTTAATTAAATACCATTTGGAGGCATTTAATGTTCGAGCTAAAACGGATGATTTTCGACAAAAGAGATAACACCCCCCCATTACGTCATGCTTCAGAAATGTGGAAAATGGTCCGTTTTCAAATGTTTTATTTTTGAACGTCAGTTCACATTTGTAGGTGGATCATCAGTGTTAGAGCTAAAATTAGCATGTTTAAAGTGATTTTCATGCTTCCTGGGGCTCAGGAAGTGAATTAAATACTATTTGGAGGCATTTAATGTTCAAGCAAAAACAGCTGATTTTTGACAAAAGAGATAACACCCCCCATTACGTCATGCTTCAGAAATGTGGAAAATGGTCCGTTTTCAAATGTTTTATTTTTGAACGTCAGTTCACATTTGTAGGTGGATCATCAGTGTTAGAGCTAAAATTAGCATGTTTAAAGTGATTTTCATGCTTCCAGGGGCCCTAAACACAAGATTTATGGAATGGTTAAAAGTGCACGAAAATGGCCAATTTACTCACTCTGAGTTCTCAAAAAGGGTTTCTTCACCCCGGGAAGTTAATTAAATACCATTTGGAGGCATTTAATGTTCGAGCAAAAACGGCTGATTTTCAACAAAAGAGATAACACCCCCCCATTACGTCATGCTTCCGAAATGTGGAAAATGGTCCGTTTTCAAATGTTTTATTTTTGAACGTCAGTTCACATTTGTAGGTGGATCATCAGTGTTAGAGCTAAAATTAGCATGTTTAAAGTGATTTTCATGCTTCCAGGGGCTCGGGAAGTGAATTAAATACTATTTGGAGGCATTTAATGTTCAAGCAAAAACAGCTGATTTTTGACAAAAGAGATAACACCCCCCCATTACTTCATGCTTCAGAAATGTGGAAAATGGTCCGTTTTCAAATGTTTTATTTTTGAACGTCAGTTCACATTTGTAGGTGGATCATCAGTGTTAGAGCTAAAATTAGCATGTTTAAAGTGATTATCATGCTTCCAGTGGCCCTAAACACAAGATTTATGGAATGGTTAAAAGTGCATGAAAATGGCCAATTCACTCACTCTGAGTTCTCAAAAAGGGTTTCTTCACCCCGGGAAGTTAATTAAATACCATTTGGAGGCATTTAATGTTCGAGCAAAAACGGCTGATTTTCGACAAAAGAGATAACACCCCCCCATTACGTCATGCTTCAGAAATGTGGAAAATGGTCCGTTTTCAAATGTTTTATTTTTGAACGTCAGTTCACATTTGTAGGTGGATCATCAGTGTTAGAGCTAAAATTAGAATGTTTAAAGTGATTTTCATGCTTCCAGGGGCCGTAAACACAAGATTTATGGAATGGTTAAAAGTGCATGAAAATGGCCAATTTACTCACTCTGAGTTCTCAAAAAGGGTTTCTTCACCCCGGGAAGTTAATTAAATACCATTTGGAGGCATTTAATGTTCGAGCAAAAACGGATGATTTTCGACAAAAGAGATAACACCCCCCCATTACGTCATGCTTCAGAAATGTGGAAAATGGTCCGTTTTCAAATGTTTTATTTTTGAACGTCAGTTCACATTTGTAGGTGGATCATCAGTGTTAGAGCTAAAATTAGCATGTTTAAAGTGATTTTCATGCTTCCAGGGGCTCGGGAAGTGAATTAAATACTATTTGGAGGCATTTAATGTTCAAGCAAAAACAGCTGATTTTTGACAAAAGAGATAACACCCCCCCATTACGTCATATTTCAGAAATGTGGAAAATGGTCCGTTTTCAAATATTTTATTTTTGAACGTCAGTTCACATTTGTAGGTGGATCATCAGTGTTAGAGCTAAAATTAGCATGTTTAAAGTGATTTTCATGCTTCCATGGGCCCTAAACACAAGATTTATGGAATGGTTAAAAGTGCATGAAAATGGCCAATTTACTCACTCTGAGTTCTCAAAAAGGGTTTCTTCACCCCGGGAAGTTAATTAAATACCATTTGGAGGCATTTAATGTTCGAGCAAAAACGGCTGATTTTCGACAAAAGAGATAACACCCCCCATTACGTCATGCTTCAGAAATGTGGAAAATGGTCCGTTTTCAAATGTTTTATTTTTGAACGTCAGTTCACATTTGTAGGTGGATCATCAGTGTTAGAGCTAAAATTAGCATGTTTAAAGTGATTTTCATGCTTCCAGGGGCTCGGGAAGTGAATTAAATACTATTTGGAGGCATTTAATGTTCAAGCAAAAACGGCTGATTTTCGAAAAAAGAGATAACACCCCCCCATTACGTCATGCTTCAGAAATGTGGAAAATGGTCCGTTTTCAAATGTTTTATTTTTGAACGTCAGTTCACATTTGTAGGTGGATCATCAGTGTTAGAGCTAAAATTAGCATGTTTAAAGTGATTTTCATGCTTCCAGGGGCCCTAAACACAAGATTTATGGAATGGTTAAAAGTGCATGAAAATGGCCAATTTACTCACTCTGAGTTCTCAAAAAGGGTTTCTTCACCCCGGGAAGTTAATTAAATACCATTTGGAGGCATTTAATGTTCGAGCAAAAACGGCTGATTTTCGACAAAAGAGATAACACCCCCCCCCCCATTACGTCATGCTTCAGAAATGTGGAAAATGGTCCGTTTTCAAATGTTTTATTTTTGAACGTCAGTTTACATTTGTAGGTGGATCATCAGTGTTAGAGCTAAAATTGGCATGTTTAAAGTGATTTTCATGCTTCCAGGGGCTCGGGAAGTGAATTAAATACTATTTGGAGGCATTTAATGTTCAAGCAAAAACAGCTGATTTTTGAAAAAAGAGATAACACCCCCCCATTACTTCATGCTTCAGAAATGTGGAAAATGGTCAGTTTTCAAATGTTTTATTTTTGAACGTCAGTTCACATTTGTAGGTGGATCATCAGTGTTAGAGGTAAAATTAGCATGTTTAAAGTGATTTTCATGCTTCCAGGGGCCGTAAACACAAGATTTATGGAATGGTTAAAAGTGCATGAAAATGGCCAATTTACTCACTCTGAGTTCTCAAAAAGGGTTTCTTCACCCCGGGAAGTTAATTAAATACCATTTGGAGGCATTTAATGTTCGAGCCAAAACGGCTGATTTTCGACAAAAGAGATAACACCCCCCCATTACGTCATGCTTCAGAAATGTGGAAAATGGTCCGTTTTCAAATGTTTTATTTTTGAACGTCAGTTCACATTTGTAGGTGGATCATCAGTGTTAGAGCTAAAATTAGCATGTTTAAAGTGATTTTCATGCTTCCAGGGGCTCGGGAAGTGAATTAAATACTATTTGGAGGCATTTAATGTTCAAGCAAAAACAGCTGATTTTTGACAAAAGAGATAACACCCCCCCATTACGTCATATTTCAGAAATGTGAAAAATGGTCCGTTTTCAAATGTTTTATTTTTGAACGTCAGTTCACATTTGTAGGTGGATCATCAGTGTTAGAGCTAAAATTAGCATGTTTAAAGTGATTTTCATGCTTCCAGGCGCCCTAAACACAAGATTTATTGAATGGTTAAAAGTGCATGAAAATGGCCAATTTACTCACTCTGAGTTCTCAAAAAGGGTTTCTTCACCCCGGGAAGTTAATTAAATACCATTTGGAGGCATTTAATGTTCGAGCCAAAACGGCTGATTTTCGACAAAAGAGATAACACCCCCCCCATTACGTCATGTTTCAGAAATGTGGAAAATGGTCTGTTTTCAAATGTTTTATTTTTTAACGTCAGTTCACATTTGTAGGTGGATCATCAGTGTTAGAGCTAAAATTAGCATGTTTAAAGTGATTTTCATGCTTCCAGGGGCTCGGTAAGTGAATTAAATACTATTTGGAGGCATTTAATGTTCAAGCAAAAACAGCTGATTTTTGAAAAAAGAGATAACACCCCTCCATTACTTCATGCTTCAGAAATGTGGAAAATGGTCCGTTTTCAAATGTTTTATTTTTGAACGTCAGTTCACATTTGAAGGTGGATCATCAGTGTTAGAGGTAAAATTAGCATGTTTAAAGTGATTTTCATGCTTCCAGGGGCCCTAAACACAAGATTTATGGAATGGTTAAAAGTGCATGAAAATGGCCAATTCACTCACTCTGAGTTCTCAAAAAGGGTTTCTTCACCCCGGGAAGTTAATTAAATACCATTTGGAGGCATTTAATGTTCGAGCAAAAACGGCTGATTTTCGACAAAAGAGTTAACACCCCCCCATTACGTCATGCTTCAGAAATGTGGAAAATGGTCCGTTTTCAAATGTTTTATTTTTGAACGTCAGTTCACATTTGTAGGTGGATCATCAGTGTTAGAGCTAAAATTAGCATGCTTAAAGTGATTTTCATGCTTCCAGGGGCCCTAAACACAAGATTTATGGAATGGTTAAAAGTGCATGAAAATGGCCAATTTACTCACTCTGAGTTCTCAAAAAAGGTTTCTTCATCCCGGGAAGTTAATTAAATACCATTTGGAGGCATTTAATGTTCGAGCTAAAACGGATGATTTTCGACAAAAGAGATAACACCCCCCCCATTACGTCATGCTTCAGAAATGTGGAAAATGGTCCGTTTTCAAATGTTTTATTTTTGAACGTCAGTTCACATTTGTAGGTGGATCATCAGAGTTAGAGCTAAAATTAGCATGTTTAAAGTGATTTCATGCTTCCAGGGGCTCGGGAAGTGAATTAAATACTATTTGGAGGCATTTAATGTTCAAGCAAAAACAGCTCATTTTTGACAAAAGAGATAACACCCCCCCATTACGTCATGCTTCAGAAATGTGGAAAATGGTCCGTTTTCAAATGTTTTATTTTTGAACGTCAGTTCACATTTGTAGGTGGATCATCAGTGTTAGAGCTAAAATTAGCATGTTTAAAGTGATTTTCATGCTTCCATGGGCCCTAAACACAAGATTTATGGAATGGTTAAAAGTGCATAAAAATGGCCAATTTACTCACTCTGAGTTCTCAAAAAGGGTTTCTTCACCCCGGGAAGTTAATTAAATACCATTTGGAGGCATTTAATGTTCGAGCAAAAACGGCTGATTTTCGACAAAAGAGATAACACCCCCCCATTACGTCATGCTTCAGAAATGTGGAAAATGGTCCGTTTTCAAATGTTTTATTTTTGAACGTCAGTTCACATTTGTAGGTGGATCATCAGTGTTAGAGCTAAAATTAGCATGTTTAAAGTGATTTTCATGCTTCCAGGGGCTCGGGAAGTGAATTAAATACTATTTGGAGGCATTTAATGTTCAAGCAAAAACGGCTGATTTTCGAAAAAAGAGATAACACCCCCCCCATTACGTCATGCTTCAGAAATGTGGAAAATGGTCCGTTTTCAAATGTTTTATTTTTGAACGTCAGTTCACATTTGTAGGTGGATCATCAGTGTTAGAGCTAAAATTAGCATGTTTAAAGTGATTTTCATGCTTCCAGGGGCCCTAAACACAAGATTTATGGAATGGTTAAAAGTGCATGAAAATGGCCAATTTACTCACTCTGAGTTCTCAAAAAGGGTTTCTTCACCCCGGGAAGTTAATTAAATACCATTTGGAGGCATTTAATGTTCGAGCAAAAACGGCTGATTTTCGACAAAAGAGATAACACCCCCCCCCCCATTACGTCATGCTTCAGAAATGTGGAAAATGGTCCGTTTTCAAATGTTTTATTTTTGAACGTCAGTTTACATTTGTAGGTGGATCATCAGTGTTAGAGCTAAAATTAGCATGTTTAAAGTGATTTTCATGCTTCCAGGGGCTCGGGAAGTGAATTAAATACTATTTGGAGGCATTTAATGTTCAAGCAAAAACAGCTGATTTTTGAAAAAAGAGATAACACCCCCCCATTACTTCATGCTTCAGAAATGTGGAAAATGGTCCGTTTTCAAATGTTTTATTTTTGAACGTCAGTTCACATTTGTAGGTGGATCATCAGTGTTAGAGGTAAAATTAGCATGTTTAAAGTGATTTTCATGCTTCCAGGGGCCGTAAACACAAGATTTATGGAATGGTTAAAAGTGCATGAAAATGGCCAATTTACTCACTCTGAGTTCTCAAAAAGGGTTTCTTCACCCCGGGAAGTTAATTAAATACCATTTGGAGGCATTTAATGTTCGAGCAAAAACGGATGATTTTCGACAAAAGAGATAACACCCCCCCATTACGTCATGCTTCAGAAATGTGGAAAATGGTCCGTTTTCAAATGTTTTATTTTTGAACGTCAGTTCACATTTGTAGGTGGATCATCAGTGTTAGAGCTAAAATTAGCATGTTTAAAGTGATTTTCATGCTTCCAGGGGCTCGGGAAGTGAATTAAATACTATTTGGAGGCATTTAATGTTCAAGCAAAAACAGCTGATTTTTGACAAAAGAGATAACACCCCCCCATTACGTCATATTTCAGAAATGTGGAAAATGGTCCGTTTTCAAATGTTTTATTTTTGAACGTCAGTTCACATTTGAAGGTGGATCATCAGTGTTAGAGGTAAAATTAGCATGTTTAAAGTGATTTTCATGCTTCCAGGGGCCCTAAACACAAGATTTATGGAATGGTTAAAAGTGCATGAAAATGGCCAATTCACTCACTCTGAGTTCTCAAAAAGGGTTTCTTCACCCCGGGAAGTTAATTAAATACCATTTGGAGGCATTTAATGTTCGAGCAAAAACGGCTGATTTTCGACAAAAGAGTTAACACCCCCCCATTACGTCATGCTTCAGAAATGTGGAAAATGGTCCGTTTTCAAATGTTTTATTTTTGAACGTCAGTTCACATTTGTAGGTGGATCATCAGTGTTAGAGCTAAAATTAGCATGCTTAAAGTGATTTTCATGCTTCCAGGGGCCCTAAACACAAGATTTATGGAATGGTTAAAAGTGCATGAAAATGGCCAATTTACTCACTCTGAGTTCTCAAAAAAGGTTTCTTCATCCCGGGAAGTTAATTAAATACCATTTGGAGGCATTTAATGTTCGAGCTAAAACGGATGATTTTCGACAAAAGAGATAACACCCCCCCCATTACGTCATGCTTCAGAAATGTGGAAAATGGTCCGTTTTCAAATGTTTTATTTTTGAACGTCAGTTCACATTTGTAGGTGGATCATCAGAGTTAGAGCTAAAATTAGCATGTTTAAAGTGATTTCATGCTTCCAGGGGCTCGGGAAGTGAATTAAATACTATTTGGAGGCATTTAATGTTCAAGCAAAAACAGCTCATTTTTGACAAAAGAGATAACACCCCCCCATTACGTCATGCTTCAGAAATGTGGAAAATGGTCCGTTTTCAAATGTTTTATTTTTGAACGTCAGTTCACATTTGTAGGTGGATCATCAGTGTTAGAGCTAAAATTAGCATGTTTAAAGTGATTTTCATGCTTCCATGGGCCCTAAACACAAGATTTATGGAATGGTTAAAAGTGCATGAAAATGGCCAATTTACTCACTCTGAGTTCTCAAAAAGGGTTTCTTCACCCCGGGAAGTTAATTAAATACCATTTGGAGGCATTTAATGTTCGAGCAAAAACGGATGATTTTCGACAAAAGAGATAACACCCCCCCATTACGTCATGCTTCAGAAATGTGGAAAATGGTCCGTTTTCAAATGTTTTATTTTTGAACGTCAGTTCACATTTGTAGGTGGATCATCAGTGTTAGAGCTAAAATTAGCATGTTTAAAGTGATTTTCATGCTTCCAGGGGCTCGGGAAGTGAATTAAATACTATTTGGAGGCATTTAATGTTCAAGCAAAAACGGCTGATTTTCCAAAAAAGAGATAACACCCCCCCCATTACGTCATGCTTCAGAAATGTGGAAAATGGTCCGTTTTCAAATGTTTTATTTTTGAACGTCAGTTCACATTTGTAGGTGGATCATCAGTGTTAGAGCTAAAATTAGCATGTTTAAAGTGATTTTCATGCTTCCAGGGGCCCTAAACACAAGATTTATGGAATGGTTAAAAGTGCATGAAAATGGCCAATTTACTCACTCTGAGTTCTCAAAAAGGGTTTCTTCACCCCGGGAAGTTAATTAAATACCATTTGGAGGCATTTAATGTTCGAGCAAAAACGGCTGATTTTCGACAAAAGAGATAACACCCCCCCCCCCCATTACGTCATGCTTCAGAAATGTGGAAAATGGTCCGTTTTCAAATGTTTTATTTTTGAACGTCAGTTTACATTTGTAGGTGGATCATCAGTGTTAGAGCTAAAATTAGCATGTTTAAAGTGATTTTCATGCTTCCAGGGGCTCGGGAAGTGAATTAAATACTATTTGGAGGCATTTAATGTTCAAGCAAAAACAGCTGATTTTTGAAAAAAGAGATAACACCCCCCCATTACTTCATGCTTCAGAAATGTGGAAAATGGTCCGTTTTCAAATGTTTTATTTTTGAACGTCAGTTCACATTTGTAGGTGGATCATCAGTGTTAGAGGTAAAATTAGCATGTTTAAAGTGATTTTCATGCTTCCAGGGGCCGTAAACACAAGATTTATGGAATGGTTAAAAGTGCATGAAAATGGCCAATTTACTCACTCTGAGTTCTCAAAAAGGGTTTCTTCACCCCGGGAAGTTAATTAAATACCATTTGGAGGCATTTAATGTTCGAGCAAAAACGGATAATTTTCGACAAAAGAGATAACACCCCCCCATTACGTCATGCTTCAGAAATGTGGAAAATGGTCCGTTTTCAAATGTTTTATTTTTGAACGTCAGTTCACATTTGTAGGTGGATCATCAGTGTTAGAGCTAAAATTAGCATGTTTAAAGTGATTTTCATGCTTCCAGGGGCTCGGGAAGTGAATTAAATACTATTTGGAGGCATTTAATGTTCAAGCAAAAACAGCTGATTTTTGACAAAAGAGATAACACCCCCCCATTACGTCATATTTCAGAAATGTGAAAAATGGTCCGTTTTCAAATGTTTTATTTTTGAACGTCAGTTCACATTTGTAGGTGGATCATCAGTGTTAGAGCTAAAATTAGCATGTTTAAAGTGATTTTCATGCTTCCAGGGGCTCGGGAAGTGAATTAAATACTATTTGGAGGCATTTAATGTTCAAGCAAAAACAGCTGATTTTTGACAAAAGAGATAACACCCCCCCATTACTTCATGCTTCAGAAATGTGGAAAATGGTCCGTTTTCAAATGTTTTATTTTTGAACGTCAGTTCACATTTGTAGGTGGATCATCAGTGTTAGAGCTAAAATTAGCATGTTTAAAGTGATTATCATGCTTCCAGTGGCCCTAAACACAAGATTTATGGAATGGTTAAAAGTGCATGAAAATGGCCAATTCACTCACTCTGAGTTCTCAAAAAGGGTTTCTTCACCCCGGGAAGTTAATTAAATACCATTTGGAGGCATTTAATGTTCGAGCAAAAACGGCTGATTTTCGACAAAAGAGATAACACCCCCCCATTACGTCATGCTTCAGAAATGTGGAAAATGGTCCGTTTTCAAATGTTTTATTTTTGAACGTCAGTTCACATTTGTAGGTGGATCATCAGTGTTAGAGCTAAAATTAGAATGTTTAAAGTGATTTTCATGCTTCCAGGGGCCGTAAACACAAGATTTATGGAATGGTTAAAAGTGCATGAAAATGGCCAATTTACTCACTCTGAGTTCTCAAAAAGGGTTTCTTCACCCCGGGAAGTTAATTAAATACCATTTGGAGGCATTTAATGTTCGAGCAAAAACGGATGATTTTCGACAAAAGAGATAACACCCCCCCATTACGTCATGCTTCAGAAATGTGGAAAATGGTCCGTTTTCAAATGTTTTATTTTTGAACGTCAGTTCACATTTGTAGGTGGATCATCAGTGTTAGAGCTAAAATTAGCATGTTTAAAGTGATTTTCATGCTTCCAGGGGCTCGGGAAGTGAATTAAATACTATTTGGAGGCATTTAATGTTCAAGCAAAAACAGCTGATTTTTGACAAAAGAGATAACACCCCCCCATTACGTCATATTTCAGAAATGTGGAAAATGGTCCGTTTTCAAATATTTTATTTTTGAACGTCAGTTCACATTTGTAGGTGGATCATCAGTGTTAGAGCTAAAATTAGCATGTTTAAAGTGATTTTCATGCTTCCATGGGCCCTAAACACAAGATTTATGGAATGGTTAAAAGTGCATGAAAATGGCCAATTTACTCACTCTGAGTTCTCAAAAAGGGTTTCTTCACCCCGGGAAGTTAATTAAATACCATTTGGAGGCATTTAATGTTCGAGCAAAAACGGCTGATTTTCGACAAAAGAGATAACACCCCCCATTACGTCATGCTTCAGAAATGTGGAAAATGGTCCGTTTTCAAATGTTTTATTTTTGAACGTCAGTTCACATTTGTAGGTGGATCATCAGTGTTAGAGCTAAAATTAGCATGTTTAAAGTGATTTTCATGCTTCCAGGGGCTCGGGAAGTGAATTAAATACTATTTGGAGGCATTTAATGTTCAAGCAAAAACGGCTGATTTTCGAAAAAAGAGATAACACCCCCCCATTACGTCATGCTTCAGAAATGTGGAAAATGGTCCGTTTTCAAATGTTTTATTTTTGAACGTCAGTTCACATTTGTAGGTGGATCATCAGTGTTAGAGCTAAAATTAGCATGTTTAAAGTGATTTTCATGCTTCCAGGGGCCCTAAACACAAGATTTATGGAATGGTTAAAAGTGCATGAAAATGGCCAATTTACTCACTCTGAGTTCTCAAAAAGGGTTTCTTCACCCCGGGAAGTTAATTAAATACCATTTGGAGGCATTTAATGTTCGAGCAAAAACGGCTGATTTTCGACAAAAGAGATAACACCCCCCCCCCCATTACGTCATGCTTCAGAAATGTGGAAAATGGTCCGTTTTCAAATGTTTTATTTTTGAACGTCAGTTTACATTTGTAGGTGGATCATCAGTGTTAGAGCTAAAATTGGCATGTTTAAAGTGATTTTCATGCTTCCAGGGGCTCGGGAAGTGAATTAAATACTATTTGGAGGCATTTAATGTTCAAGCAAAAACAGCTGATTTTTGAAAAAAGAGATAACACCCCCCCATTACTTCATGCTTCAGAAATGTGGAAAATGGTCAGTTTTCAAATGTTTTATTTTTGAACGTCAGTTCACATTTGTAGGTGGATCATCAGTGTTAGAGGTAAAATTAGCATGTTTAAAGTGATTTTCATGCTTCCAGGGGCCGTAAACACAAGATTTATGGAATGGTTAAAAGTGCATGAAAATGGCCAATTTACTCACTCTGAGTTCTCAAAAAGGGTTTCTTCACCCCGGGAAGTTAATTAAATACCATTTGGAGGCATTTAATGTTCGAGCAAAAACGGATGATTTTCGACAAAAGAGATAACACCCCCCCATTACGTCATGCTTCAGAAATGTGGAAAATGGTCCGTTTTCAAATGTTTTATTTTTGAACGTCAGTTCACATTTGTAGGTGGATCATCAGTGTTAGAGCTAAAATTAGCATGTTTAAAGTGATTTTCATGCTTCCAGGGGCTCGGGAAGTGAATTAAATACTATTTGGAGGCATTTAATGTTCAAGCAAAAACAGCTGATTTTTGACAAAAGAGATAACACCCCCCCATTACGTCATATTTCAGAAATGTGAAAAATGGTCCGTTTTCAAATGTTTTATTTTTGAACGTCAGTTCACATTTGTAGGTGGATCATCAGTGTTAGAGCTAAAATTAGCATGTTTAAAGTGATTTTCATGCTTCCAGGCGCCCTAAACACAAGATTTATTGAATGGTTAAAAGTGCATGAAAATGGCCAATTTACTCACTCTGAGTTCTCAAAAAGGGTTTCTTCACCCCGGGAAGTTAATTAAATACCATTTGGAGGCATTTAATGTTCGAGCCAAAACGGCTGATTTTCGACAAAAGAGATAACACCCCCCCATTACGTCATGTTTCAGAAATGTGGAAAATGGTCTGTTTTCAAATGTTTTATTTTTTAACGTCAGTTCACATTTGTAGGTGGATCATCAGTGTTAGAGCTAAAATTAGCATGTTTAAAGTGATTTTCATGCTTCCAGGGGCTCGGTAAGTGAATTAAATACTATTTGGAGGCATTTAATGTTCAAGCAAAAACAGCTGATTTTTGAAAAAAGAGATAACACCCCTCCATTACTTCATGCTTCAGAAATGTGGAAAATGGTCCGTTTTCAAATGTTTTATTTTTGAACGTCAGTTCACATTTGAAGGTGGATCATCAGTGTTAGAGGTAAAATTAGCATGTTTAAAGTGATTTTCATGCTTCCAGGGGCCCTAAACACAAGATTTATGGAATGGTTAAAAGTGCATGAAAATGGCCAATTCACTCACTCTGAGTTCTCAAAAAGGGTTTCTTCACCCCGGGAAGTTAATTAAATACCATTTGGAGGCATTTAATGTTCGAGCAAAAACGGCTGATTTTCGACAAAAGAGTTAACACCCCCCCATTACGTCATGCTTCAGAAATGTGGAAAATGGTCCGTTTTCAAATGTTTTATTTTTGAACGTCAGTTCACATTTGTAGGTGGATCATCAGTGTTAGAGCTAAAATTAGCATGCTTAAAGTGATTTTCATGCTTCCAGGGGCCCTAAACACAAGATTTATGGAATGGTTAAAAGTGCATGAAAATGGCCAATTTACTCACTCTGAGTTCTCAAAAAAGGTTTCTTCATCCCGGGAAGTTAATTAAATACCATTTGGAGGCATTTAATGTTCGAGCTAAAACGGATGATTTTCGACAAAAGAGATAACACCCCCCCCATTACGTCATGCTTCAGAAATGTGGAAAATGGTCCGTTTTCAAATGTTTTATTTTTGAACGTCAGTTCACATTTGTAGGTGGATCATCAGAGTTAGAGCTAAAATTAGCATGTTTAAAGTGATTTCATGCTTCCAGGGGCTCGGGAAGTGAATTAAATACTATTTGGAGGCATTTAATGTTCAAGCAAAAACAGCTCATTTTTGACAAAAGAGATAACACCCCCCCATTACGTCATGCTTCAGAAATGTGGAAAATGGTCCGTTTTCAAATGTTTTATTTTTGAACGTCAGTTCACATTTGTAGGTGGATCATCAGTGTTAGAGCTAAAATTAGCATGTTTAAAGTGATTTTCATGCTTCCATGGGCCCTAAACACAAGATTTATGGAATGGTTAAAAGTGCATAAAAATGGCCAATTTACTCACTCTGAGTTCTCAAAAAGGGTTTCTTCACCCCGGGAAGTTAATTAAATACCATTTGGAGGCATTTAATGTTCGAGCAAAAACGGCTGATTTTCGACAAAAGAGATAACACCCCCCCATTACGTCATGCTTCAGAAATGTGGAAAATGGTCCGTTTTCAAATGTTTTATTTTTGAACGTCAGTTCACATTTGTAGGTGGATCATCAGTGTTAGAGCTAAAATTAGCATGTTTAAAGTGATTTTCATGCTTCCAGGGGCTCGGGAAGTGAATTAAATACTATTTGGAGGCATTTAATGTTCAAGCAAAAACGGCTGATTTTCGAAAAAAGAGATAACACCCCCCCCATTACGTCATGCTTCAGAAATGTGGAAAATGGTCCGTTTTCAAATGTTTTATTTTTGAACGTCAGTTCACATTTGTAGGTGGATCATCAGTGTTAGAGCTAAAATTAGCATGTTTAAAGTGATTTTCATGCTTCCAGGGGCCCTAAACACAAGATTTATGGAATGGTTAAAAGTGCATGAAAATGGCCAATTTACTCACTCTGAGTTCTCAAAAAGGGTTTCTTCACCCCGGGAAGTTAATTAAATACCATTTGGAGGCATTTAATGTTCGAGCAAAAACGGCTGATTTTCGACAAAAGAGATAACACCCCCCCCCCCATTACGTCATGCTTCAGAAATGTGGAAAATGGTCCGTTTTCAAATGTTTTATTTTTGAACGTCAGTTTACATTTGTAGGTGGATCATCAGTGTTAGAGCTAAAATTAGCATGTTTAAAGTGATTTTCATGCTTCCAGGGGCTCGGGAAGTGAATTAAATACTATTTGGAGGCATTTAATGTTCAAGCAAAAACAGCTGATTTTTGAAAAAAGAGATAACACCCCCCCATTACTTCATGCTTCAGAAATGTGGAAAATGGTCCGTTTTCAAATGTTTTATTTTTGAACGTCAGTTCACATTTGTAGGTGGATCATCAGTGTTAGAGGTAAAATTAGCATGTTTAAAGTGATTTTCATGCTTCCAGGGGCCGTAAACACAAGATTTATGGAATGGTTAAAAGTGCATGAAAATGGCCAATTTACTCACTCTGAGTTCTCAAAAAGGGTTTCTTCACCCCGGGAAGTTAATTAAATACCATTTGGAGGCATTTAATGTTCGAGCAAAAACGGATGATTTTCGACAAAAGAGATAACACCCCCCCATTACGTCATGCTTCAGAAATGTGGAAAATGGTCCGTTTTCAAATGTTTTATTTTTGAACGTCAGTTCACATTTGTAGGTGGATCATCAGTGTTAGAGCTAAAATTAGCATGTTTAAAGTGATTTTCATGCTTCCAGGGGCTCGGGAAGTGAATTAAATACTATTTGGAGGCATTTAATGTTCAAGCAAAAACAGCTGATTTTTGACAAAAGAGATAACACCCCCCCATTACGTCATATTTCAGAAATGTGGAAAATGGTCCGTTTTCAAATGTTTTATTTTTGAACGTCAGTTCACATTTGAAGGTGGATCATCAGTGTTAGAGGTAAAATTAGCATGTTTAAAGTGATTTTCATGCTTCCAGGGGCCCTAAACACAAGATTTATGGAATGGTTAAAAGTGCATGAAAATGGCCAATTCACTCACTCTGAGTTCTCAAAAAGGGTTTCTTCACCCCGGGAAGTTAATTAAATACCATTTGGAGGCATTTAATGTTCGAGCAAAAACGGCTGATTTTCGACAAAAGAGTTAACACCCCCCCATTACGTCATGCTTCAGAAATGTGGAAAATGGTCCGTTTTCAAATGTTTTATTTTTGAACGTCAGTTCACATTTGTAGGTGGATCATCAGTGTTAGAGCTAAAATTAGCATGCTTAAAGTGATTTTCATGCTTCCAGGGGCCCTAAACACAAGATTTATGGAATGGTTAAAAGTGCATGAAAATGGCCAATTTACTCACTCTGAGTTCTCAAAAAAGGTTTCTTCATCCCGGGAAGTTAATTAAATACCATTTGGAGGCATTTAATGTTCGAGCTAAAACGGATGATTTTCGACAAAAGAGATAACACCCCCCCCATTACGTCATGCTTCAGAAATGTGGAAAATGGTCCGTTTTCAAATGTTTTATTTTTGAACGTCAGTTCACATTTGTAGGTGGATCATCAGAGTTAGAGCTAAAATTAGCATGTTTAAAGTGATTTCATGCTTCCAGGGGCTCGGGAAGTGAATTAAATACTATTTGGAGGCATTTAATGTTCAAGCAAAAACAGCTCATTTTTGACAAAAGAGATAACACCCCCCCATTACGTCATGCTTCAGAAATGTGGAAAATGGTCCGTTTTCAAATGTTTTATTTTTGAACGTCAGTTCACATTTGTAGGTGGATCATCAGTGTTAGAGCTAAAATTAGCATGTTTAAAGTGATTTTCATGCTTCCATGGGCCCTAAACACAAGATTTATGGAATGGTTAAAAGTGCATGAAAATGGCCAATTTACTCACTCTGAGTTCTCAAAAAGGGTTTCTTCACCCCGGGAAGTTAATTAAATACCATTTGGAGGCATTTAATGTTCGAGCAAAAACGGATGATTTTCGACAAAAGAGATAACACCCCCCCATTACGTCATGCTTCAGAAATGTGGAAAATGGTCCGTTTTCAAATGTTTTATTTTTGAACGTCAGTTCACATTTGTAGGTGGATCATCAGTGTTAGAGCTAAAATTAGCATGTTTAAAGTGATTTTCATGCTTCCAGGGGCTCGGGAAGTGAATTAAATACTATTTGGAGGCATTTAATGTTCAAGCAAAAACGGCTGATTTTCCAAAAAAGAGATAACACCCCCCCCATTACGTCATGCTTCAGAAATGTGGAAAATGGTCCGTTTTCAAATGTTTTATTTTTGAACGTCAGTTCACATTTGTAGGTGGATCATCAGTGTTAGAGCTAAAATTAGCATGTTTAAAGTGATTTTCATGCTTCCAGGGGCCCTAAACACAAGATTTATGGAATGGTTAAAAGTGCATGAAAATGGCCAATTTACTCACTCTGAGTTCTCAAAAAGGGTTTCTTCACCCCGGGAAGTTAATTAAATACCATTTGGAGGCATTTAATGTTCGAGCAAAAACGGCTGATTTTCGACAAAAGAGATAACACCCCCCCCCCCCATTACGTCATGCTTCAGAAATGTGGAAAATGGTCCGTTTTCAAATGTTTTATTTTTGAACGTCAGTTTACATTTGTAGGTGGATCATCAGTGTTAGAGCTAAAATTAGCATGTTTAAAGTGATTTTCATGCTTCCAGGGGCTCGGGAAGTGAATTAAATACTATTTGGAGGCATTTAATGTTCAAGCAAAAACAGCTGATTTTTGAAAAAAGAGATAACACCCCCCCATTACTTCATGCTTCAGAAATGTGGAAAATGGTCCGTTTTCAAATGTTTTATTTTTGAACGTCAGTTCACATTTGTAGGTGGATCATCAGTGTTAGAGGTAAAATTAGCATGTTTAAAGTGATTTTCATGCTTCCAGGGGCCGTAAACACAAGATTTATGGAATGGTTAAAAGTGCATGAAAATGGCCAATTTACTCACTCTGAGTTCTCAAAAAGGGTTTCTTCACCCCGGGAAGTTAATTAAATACCATTTGGAGGCATTTAATGTTCGAGCAAAAACGGATAATTTTCGACAAAAGAGATAACACCCCCCCATTACGTCATGCTTCAGAAATGTGGAAAATGGTCCGTTTTCAAATGTTTTATTTTTGAACGTCAGTTCACATTTGTAGGTGGATCATCAGTGTTAGAGCTAAAATTAGCATGTTTAAAGTGATTTTCATGCTTCCAGGGGCTCGGGAAGTGAATTAAATACTATTTGGAGGCATTTAATGTTCAAGCAAAAACAGCTGATTTTTGACAAAAGAGATAACACCCCCCCATTACGTCATATTTCAGAAATGTGAAAAATGGTCCGTTTTCAAATGTTTTATTTTTGAACGTCAGTTCACATTTGTAGGTGGATCATCAGTGTTAGAGCTAAAATTAGCATGTTTAAAGTGATTTTCATGCTTCCAGGCGCCCTAAACACAAGATTTATTGAATGGTTAAAAGTGCATGAAAATGGCCAATTTACTCACTCTGAGTTCTCAAAAAGGGTTTCTTCACCCCGGGAAGTTAATTAAATACCATTTGGAGGCATTTAATGTTCGAGCCAAAACGGCTGATTTTCGACAAAAGAGATAACACCCCCCCATTACGTCATGTTTCAGAAATGTGGAAAATGGTCCGTTTTCAAATGTTTTATTTTTTAACGTCAGTTCACATTTGTAGGTGGATCATCAGTGTTAGAGCTAAAATTAGCATGTTTAAAGTGATTTTCATGCTTCCAGGGGCTCGGTAAGTGAATTAAATACTATTTGGAGGCATTTAATGTTCAAGCAAAAACAGCTGATTTTTGAAAAAAGAGATAACACCCCTCCATTACTTCATGCTTCAGAAATGTGGAAAATGGTCCGTTTTCAAATGTTTTATTTTTGAACGTCAGTTCACATTTGTAGGTGGATCATCAGTGTTAGAGGTAAAATTAGCATGTTTAAAGTGATTTTCATGCTTCCAGGGGCCCTAAACACAAGATTTATGGAATGGTTAAAAGTGCATGAAAATGGCCAATTCACTCACTCTGAGTTCTCAAAAAGGGTTTCTTCACCCCGGGAAGTTAATTAAATACCATTTGGAGGCATTTAATGTTCGAGCAAAAACGGCTGATTTTCGACAAAAGAGTTAACACCCCCCCATTACGTCATGCTTCAGAAATGTGGAAAATGGTCCGTTTTCAAATGTTTTATTTTTGAACGTCAGTTCACATTTGTAGGTGGATCATCAGTGTTAGAGCTAAAATTAGCATGCTTAAAGTGATTTTCATGCTTCCAGGAGCCCTAAACACAAGATTTATGGAATGGTTAAAAGTGCATGAAAATGGCCAATTTACTCACTCTGAGTTCTCAAAAAAGGTTTCTTCATCCCGGGAAGTTAATTAAATACCATTTGGAGGCATTTAATGTTCGAGCTAAAACGGATGATTTTCGACAAAAGAGATAACACCCCCCCCCCATTACGTCATGCTTCAGAAATGTGGAGAATGGTCCGTTTTCAAATGTTTTATTTTTGAACGTCAGTTCACATTTGTAGGTGGATCATCAGAGTTAGAGCTAAAATTAGCATGTTTAAAGTGATTTCATGCTTCCAGGGGCTCGGGAAGTGAATTAAATACTATTTGGAGGCATTTAATGTTCAAGCAAAAACAGCTGATTTTTGACAAAAGAGATAACACCCCCCCATTACGTCATGCTTCAGAAATGTGGAAAATGGTCCGTTTTCAAATGTTTTATTTTTGAACGTCAGTTCACATTTGTAGGTGGATCATCAGTGTTAGAGCTAAAATTAGCATGTTTAAAGTGATTTTCATGCTTCCATGGGCCCTAAACACAAGATTTATGGAATGGTTAAAAGTGCATGAAAATGGCCAATTTACTCACTCTGAGTTCTCAAAAAGGGTTTCTTCACCCCGGGAAGTTAATTAAATACCATTTGGAGGCATTTAATGTTCGAGCAAAAACGGATGATTTTCGACAAAAGAGATAACACCCCCCCATTACGTCATGCTTCAGAAATGTGGAAAATGGTCCGTTTTCAAATGTTTTATTTTTGAACGTCAGTTCACATTTGTAGGTGGATCATCAGTGTTAGAGCTAAAATTAGCATGTTTAAAGTGATTTTCATGCTTCCAGGGGCTCGGGAAGTGAATTAAATACTATTTGGAGGCATTTAATGTTCAAGCAAAAACAGCTGATTTTTGACAAAAGAGATAACACCCCCCCATTACGTCATATTTCAGAAATGTGGAAAATGGTCCGTTTTCAAATGTTTTATTTTTGAACGTCAGTTCACATTTGTAGGTGGATCATCAGTGTTAGAGCTAAAATTAGCATGTTTAAAGTGATTTTCATGCTTCCATGGGCCCTAAACACAAGATTTATGGAATGGTTAAAAGTGCATAAAAATGGCCAATTTACTCACTCTGAGTTCTCAAAAAGGGTTTCTTCACCCCGGGAAGTTAATTAAATACCATTTGGAGGCATTTAATGTTCGAGCAAAAACGGCTGATTTTCGACAAAAGAGATAACACCCCCCCATTACGTCATGCTTCAGAAATGTGGAAAATGGTCCGTTTTCAAATGTTTTATTTTTGAACGTCAGTTCACATTTGTAGGTGGATCATCAGTGTTAGAGCTAAAATTAGCATGTTTAAAGTGATTTTCATGCTTCCAGGGGCTCGGGAAGTGAATTAAATACTATTTGGAGGCATTTAATGTTCAAGCAAAAACGGCTGATTTTCGAAAAAAGAGATAACACCCCCCCCATTACGTCATGCTTCAGAAATGTGGAAAATGGTCCGTTTTCAAATGTTTTATTTTTGAACGTCAGTTCACATTTGTAGGTGGATCATCAGTGTTAGAGCTAAAATTAGCATGTTTAAAGTGATTTTCATGCTTCCAGGGGCCCTAAACACAAGATTTATGGAATGGTTAAAAGTGCATGAAAATGGCCAATTTACTCACTCTGAGTTCTCAAAAAGGGTTTCTTCACCCCGGGAAGTTAATTAAATACCATTTGGAGGCATTTAATGTTCGAGCAAAAACGGCTGATTTTCGACAAAAGAGATAACACCCCCCCATTACGTCATGTTTCAGAAATGTGGAAAATGGTCCGTTTTCAAATGTTTTATTTTTTAACGTCAGTTCACATTTGTAGGTGGATCATCAGTGTTAGAGCAAAAATTAGCATGTTTAAAGTGATTTTCATGCTTCCAGGGGCTCGGTAAGTGAATTAAATACTATTTGGAGGCATTTAATGTTCAAGCAAAAACAGCTGATTTTTGAAAAAAGAGATAACACCCCTCCATTACTTCATGCTTCAGAAATGTGGAAAATGGTCCGTTTTCAAATGTTTTATTTTTGAACGTCAGTTCACATTTGTAGGTGGATCATCAGTGTTAGAGGTAAAATTAGCATGTTTAAAGTGATTTTCATGCTTCCAGGGGCCCTAAACACAAGATTTATGGAATGGTTAAAAGTGCATGAAAATGGCCAATTCACTCACTCTGAGTTCTCAAAAAGGGTTTCTTCACCCCGGGAAGTTAATTAAATACCATTTGGAGGCATTTAATGTTCGAGCAAAAACGGCTGATTTTCGACAAAAGAGTTAACACCCCCCCATTACGTCATGCTTCAGAAATGTGGAAAATGGTCCGTTTTCAAATGTTTTATTTTTGAACGTCAGTTCACATTTGTAGGTGGATCATCAGTGTTAGAGCTAAAATTAGCATGCTTAAAGTGATTTTCATGCTTCCAGGAGCCCTAAACACAAGATTTATGGAATGGTTAAAAGTGCATGAAAATGGCCAATTTACTCACTCTGAGTTCTCAAAAAAGGTTTCTTCATCCCGGGAAGTTAATTAAATACCATTTGGAGGCATTTAATGTTCGAGCTAAAACGGATGATTTTCGACAAAAGAGATAACACCCCCCCCCCATTACGTCATGCTTCAGAAATGTGGAAAATGGTCCGTTTTCAAATGTTTTATTTTTGAACGTCAGTTCACATTTGTAGGTGGATCATCAGAGTTAGAGCTAAAATTAGCATGTTTAAAGTGATTTCATGCTTCCAGGGGCTCGGGAAGTGAATTAAATACTATTTGGAGGCATTTAATGTTCAAGCAAAAACAGCTGATTTTTGACAAAAGAGATAACACCCCCCCATTACGTCATGCTTCAGAAATGTGGAAAATGGTCCGTTTTCAAATGTTTTATTTTTGAACGTCAGTTCACATTTGTAGGTGGATCATCAGTGTTAGAGCTAAAATTAGCATGTTTAAAGTGATTTTCATGCTTCCATGGGCCCTAAACACAAGATTTATGGAATGGTTAAAAGTGCATGAAAATGGCCAATTTACTCACTCTGAGTTCTCAAAAAGGGTTTCTTCACCCCGGGAAGTTAATTAAATACCATTTGGAGGCATTTAATGTTCGAGCAAAAACGGATGATTTTCGACAAAAGAGATAACACCCCCCCATTACGTCATGCTTCAGAAATGTGGAAAATGGTCCGTTTTCAAATGTTTTATTTTTGAACGTCAGTTCACATTTGTAGGTGGATCATCAGTGTTAGAGCTAAAATTAGCATGTTTAAAGTGATTTTCATGCTTCCAGGGGCTCGGGAAGTGAATTAAATACTATTTGGAGGCATTTAATGTTCAAGCAAAAACAGCTGATTTTTGACAAAAGAGATAACACCCCCCCATTACGTCATATTTCAGAAATGTGGAAAATGGTCCGTTTTCAAATGTTTTATTTTTGAACGTCAGTTCACATTTGTAGGTGGATCATCAGTGTTAGAGCTAAAATTAGCATGTTTAAAGTGATTTTCATGCTTCCATGGGCCCTAAACACAAGATTTATGGAATGGTTAAAAGTGCATAAAAATGGCCAATTTACTCACTCTGAGTTCTCAAAAAGGGTTTCTTCACCCCGGGAAGTTAATTAAATACCATTTGGAGGCATTTAATGTTCGAGCAAAAACGGCTGATTTTCGACAAAAGAGATAACACCCCCCCATTACGTCATGCTTCAGAAATGTGGAAAATGGTCCGTTTTCAAATGTTTTATTTTTGAACGTCAGTTCACATTTGTAGGTGGATCATCAGTGTTAGAGCTAAAATTAGCATGTTTAAAGTGATTTTCATGCTTCCAGGGGCTCGGGAAGTGAATTAAATACTATTTGGAGGCATTTAATGTTCAAGCAAAAACGGCTGATTTTCGAAAAAAGAGATAACACCCCCCCCATTACGTCATGCTTCAGAAATGTGGAAAATGGTCCGTTTTCAAATGTTTTATTTTTGAACGTCAGTTCACATTTGTAGGTGGATCATCAGTGTTAGAGCTAAAATTAGCATGTTTAAAGTGATTTTCATGCTTCCAGGGGCCCTAAACACAAGATTTATGGAATGGTTAAAAGTGCATGAAAATGGCCAATTTACTCACTCTGAGTTCTCAAAAAGGGTTTCTTCACCCCGGGAAGTTAATTAAATACCATTTGGAGGCATTTAATGTTCGAGCAAAAACGGCTGATTTTCGACAAAAGAGATAACACCCCCCCCCCCCATTACGTCATGCTTCAGAAATGTGGAAAATGGTCAGTTTTCAAATGTTTTATTTTTGAACGTCAGTTTACATTTGTAGGTGGATCATCAGTGTTAGAGCTAAAATTAGCATGTTTAAAGTGATTTTCATGCTTCCAGGGGCTCGGTAAGTGAATTAAATACTATTTGGAGGCATTTAATGTTCAAGCAAAAACAGCTGATTTTTGAAAAAAGAGATAACACCCCTCCATTACTTCATGCTTCAGAAATGTGGAAAATGGTCCGTTTTCAAATGTTTTATTTTTGAACGTCAGTTCACATTTGTAGGTGGATCATCAGTGTTAGAGGTAAAATTAGCATGTTTAAAGTGATTTTCATGCTTCCAGGGGCCCTAAACACAAGATTTATGGAATGGTTAAAAGTGCATGAAAATGGCCAATTCACTCACTCTGAGTTCTCAAAAAGGGTTTCTTCACCCCGGGAAGTTAATTAAATACCATTTGGAGGCATTTAATGTTCGAGCAAAAACGGCTGATTTTCGACAAAAGAGTTAACACCCCCCCATTACGTCATGCTTCAGAAATGTGGAAAATGGTCCGTTTTCAAATGTTTTATTTTTGAACGTCAGTTCACATTTGTAGGTGGATCATCAGTGTTAGAGCTAAAATTAGCATGCTTAAAGTGATTTTCATGCTTCCAGGAGCCCTAAACACAAGATTTATGGAATGGTTAAAAGTGCATGAAAATGGCCAATTTACTCACTCTGAGTTCTCAAAAAAGGTTTCTTCATCCCGGGAAGTTAATTAAATACCATTTGGAGGCATTTAATGTTCGAGCTAAAACGGATGATTTTCGACAAAAGAGATAACACCCCCCCCCCATTACGTCATGCTTCAGAAATGTGGAAAATGGTCCGTTTTCAAATGTTTTATTTTTGAACGTCAGTTCACATTTGTAGGTGGATCATCAGAGTTAGAGCTAAAATTAGCATGTTTAAAGTGATTTCATGCTTCCAGGGGCTCGGGAAGTGAATTAAATACTATTTGGAGGCATTTAATGTTCAAGCAAAAACAGCTGATTTTTGACAAAAGAGATAACACCCCCCCATTACGTCATATTTCAGAAATGTGGAAAATGGTCCGTTTTCAAATGTTTTATTTTTGAACGTCAGTTCACATTTGTAGGTGGATCATCAGTGTTAGAGCTAAAATTAGCATGTTTAAAGTGATTTTCATGCTTCCATGGGCCCTAAACACAAGATTTATGGAATGGTTAAAAGTGCATAAAAATGGCCAATTTACTCACTCTGAGTTCTCAAAAAGGGTTTCTTCACCCCGGGAAGTTAATTAAATACCATTTGGAGGCATTTAATGTTCGAGCAAAAACGGCTGATTTTCGACAAAAGAGATAACACCCCCCCATTACGTCATGCTTCAGAAATGTGGAAAATGGTCCGTTTTCAAATGTTTTATTTTTGAACGTCAGTTCACATTTGTAGGTGGATCATCAGTGTTAGAGCTAAAATTAGCATGTTTAAAGTGATTTTCATGCTTCCAGGGGCTCGGGAAGTGAATTAAATACTATTTGGAGGCATTTAATGTTCAAGCAAAAACGGCTGATTTTCGAAAAAAGAGATAACACCCCCCCCATTACGTCATGCTTCAGAAATGTGGAAAATGGTCCGTTTTCAAATGTTTTATTTTTGAACGTCAGTTCACATTTGTAGGTGGATCATCAGTGTTAGAGCTAAAATTAGCATGTTTAAAGTGATTTTCATGCTTCCAGGGGCCCTAAACACAAGATTTATGGAATGGTTAAAAGTGCATGAAAATGGCCAATTTACTCACTCTGAGTTCTCAAAAAGGGTTTCTTCACCCCGGGAAGTTAATTAAATACCATTTGGAGGCATTTAATGTTCGAGCAAAAACGGCTGATTTTCGACAAAAGAGATAACACCCCCCCATTACGTCATGTTTCAGAAATGTGGAAAATGGTCCGTTTTCAAATGTTTTATTTTTTAACGTCAGTTCACATTTGTAGGTGGATCATCAGTGTTAGAGCAAAAATTAGCATGTTTAAAGTGATTTTCATGCTTCCAGGGGCTCGGTAAGTGAATTAAATACTATTTGGAGGCATTTAATGTTCAAGCAAAAACAGCTGATTTTTGAAAAAAGAGATAACACCCCTCCATTACTTCATGCTTCAGAAATGTGGAAAATGGTCCGTTTTCAAATGTTTTATTTTTGAACGTCAGTTCACATTTGTAGGTGGATCATCAGTGTTAGAGGTAAAATTAGCATGTTTAAAGTGATTTTCATGCTTCCAGGGGCCCTAAACACAAGATTTATGGAATGGTTAAAAGTGCATGAAAATGGCCAATTCACTCACTCTGAGTTCTCAAAAAGGGTTTCTTCACCCCGGGAAGTTAATTAAATACCATTTGGAGGCATTTAATGTTCGAGCAAAAACGGCTGATTTTCGACAAAAGAGTTAACACCCCCCCATTACGTCATGCTTCAGAAATGTGGAAAATGGTCCGTTTTCAAATGTTTTATTTTTGAACGTCAGTTCACATTTGTAGGTGGATCATCAGTGTTAGAGCTAAAATTAGCATGCTTAAAGTGATTTTCATGCTTCCAGGAGCCCTAAACACAAGATTTATGGAATGGTTAAAAGTGCATGAAAATGGCCAATTTACTCACTCTGAGTTCTCAAAAAAGGTTTCTTCATCCCGGGAAGTTAATTAAATACCATTTGGAGGCATTTAATGTTCGAGCTAAAACGGATGATTTTCGACAAAAGAGATAACACCCCCCCCCCATTACGTCATGCTTCAGAAATGTGGAAAATGGTCCGTTTTCAAATGTTTTATTTTTGAACGTCAGTTCACATTTGTAGGTGGATCATCAGAGTTAGAGCTAAAATTAGCATGTTTAAAGTGATTTCATGCTTCCAGGGGCTCGGGAAGTGAATTAAATACTATTTGGAGGCATTTAATGTTCAAGCAAAAACAGCTGATTTTTGACAAAAGAGATAACACCCCCCCATTACGTCATGCTTCAGAAATGTGGAAAATGGTCCGTTTTCAAATGTTTTATTTTTGAACGTCAGTTCACATTTGTAGGTGGATCATCAGTGTTAGAGCTAAAATTAGCATGTTTAAAGTGATTTTCATGCTTCCATGGGCCCTAAACACAAGATTTATGGAATGGTTAAAAGTGCATGAAAATGGCCAATTTACTCACTCTGAGTTCTCAAAAAGGGTTTCTTCACCCCGGGAAGTTAATTAAATACCATTTGGAGGCATTTAATGTTCGAGCAAAAACGGATGATTTTCGACAAAAGAGATAACACCCCCCCATTACGTCATGCTTCAGAAATGTGGAAAATGGTCCGTTTTCAAATGTTTTATTTTTGAACGTCAGTTCACATTTGTAGGTGGATCATCAGTGTTAGAGCTAAAATTAGCATGTTTAAAGTGATTTTCATGCTTCCAGGGGCTCGGGAAGTGAATTAAATACTATTTGGAGGCATTTAATGTTCAAGCAAAAACAGCTGATTTTTGACAAAAGAGATAACACCCCCCCATTACGTCATATTTCAGAAATGTGGAAAATGGTCCGTTTTCAAATGTTTTATTTTTGAACGTCAGTTCACATTTGTAGGTGGATCATCAGTGTTAGAGCTAAAATTAGCATGTTTAAAGTGATTTTCATGCTTCCATGGGCCCTAAACACAAGATTTATGGAATGGTTAAAAGTGCATAAAAATGGCCAATTTACTCACTCTGAGTTCTCAAAAAGGGTTTCTTCACCCCGGGAAGTTAATTAAATACCATTTGGAGGCATTTAATGTTCGAGCAAAAACGGCTGATTTTCGACAAAAGAGATAACACCCCCCCATTACGTCATGCTTCAGAAATGTGGAAAATGGTCCGTTTTCAAATGTTTTATTTTTGAACGTCAGTTCACATTTGTAGGTGGATCATCAGTGTTAGAGCTAAAATTAGCATGTTTAAAGTGATTTTCATGCTTCCAGGGGCTCGGGAAGTGAATTAAATACTATTTGGAGGCATTTAATGTTCAAGCAAAAACGGCTGATTTTCGAAAAAAGAGATAACACCCCCCCCATTACGTCATGCTTCAGAAATGTGGAAAATGGTCCGTTTTCAAATGTTTTATTTTTGAACGTCAGTTCACATTTGTAGGTGGATCATCAGTGTTAGAGCTAAAATTAGCATGTTTAAAGTGATTTTCATGCTTCCAGGGGCCCTAAACACAAGATTTATGGAATGGTTAAAAGTGCATGAAAATGGCCAATTTACTCACTCTGAGTTCTCAAAAAGGGTTTCTTCACCCCGGGAAGTTAATTAAATACCATTTGGAGGCATTTAATGTTCGAGCAAAAACGGCTGATTTTCGACAAAAGAGATAACACCCCCCCCCCCCCATTACGTCATGCTTCAGAAATGTGGAAAATGGTCAGTTTTCAAATGTTTTATTTTTGAACGTCAGTTTACATTTGTAGGTGGATCATCAGTGTTAGAGCTAAAATTAGCATGTTTAAAGTGATTTTCATGCTTCCAGGGGCTCGGTAAGTGAATTAAATACTATTTGGAGGCATTTAATGTTCAAGCAAAAACAGCTGATTTTTGAAAAAAGAGATAACACCCCTCCATTACTTCATGCTTCAGAAATGTGGAAAATGGTCCGTTTTCAAATGTTTTATTTTTGAACGTCAGTTCACATTTGTAGGTGGATCATCAGTGTTAGAGGTAAAATTAGCATGTTTAAAGTGATTTTCATGCTTCCAGGGGCCCTAAACACAAGATTTATGGAATGGTTAAAAGTGCATGAAAATGGCCAATTCACTCACTCTGAGTTCTCAAAAAGGGTTTCTTCACCCCGGGAAGTTAATTAAATACCATTTGGAGGCATTTAATGTTCGAGCAAAAACGGCTGATTTTCGACAAAAGAGTTAACACCCCCCCATTACGTCATGCTTCAGAAATGTGGAAAATGGTCCGTTTTCAAATGTTTTATTTTTGAACGTCAGTTCACATTTGTAGGTGGATCATCAGTGTTAGAGCTAAAATTAGCATGCTTAAAGTGATTTTCATGCTTCCAGGAGCCCTAAACACAAGATTTATGGAATGGTTAAAAGTGCATGAAAATGGCCAATTTACTCACTCTGAGTTCTCAAAAAAGGTTTCTTCATCCCGGGAAGTTAATTAAATACCATTTGGAGGCATTTAATGTTCGAGCTAAAACGGATGATTTTCGACAAAAGAGATAACACCCCCCCCCCATTACGTCATGCTTCAGAAATGTGGAAAATGGTCCGTTTTCAAATGTTTTATTTTTGAACGTCAGTTCACATTTGTAGGTGGATCATCAGAGTTAGAGCTAAAATTAGCATGTTTAAAGTGATTTCATGCTTCCAGGGGCTCGGGAAGTGAATTAAATACTATTTGGAGGCATTTAATGTTCAAGCAAAAACAGCTGATTTTTGACAAAAGAGATAACACCCCCCCATTACGTCATGCTTCAGAAATGTGGAAAATGGTCCGTTTTCAAATGTTTTATTTTTGAACGTCAGTTCACATTTGTAGGTGGACCCCATTACGTCATGCTTCAGAAATGTGGAAAATGGTCCGTTTTCAAATGTTTTATTTTTGAACGTCAGTTCACATTTGTAGGTGGATCATCAGTGTTAGAGCTAAAATTAGCATGTTTAAAGTGATTTTCATGCTTCCAGGGGCTCGGGAAGTGAATTAAATACTATTTGGAGGCATTTAATGTTCAAGCAAAAACAGCTGATTTTTGACAAAAGAGATAACACCCCCCCATTACGTCATATTTCAGAAATGTGGAAAATGGTCCGTTTTCAAATGTTTTATTTTTGAACGTCAGTTCACATTTGAAGGTGGATCATCAGTGTTAGAGGTAAAATTAGCATGTTTAAAGTGATTTTCATGCTTCCAGGGGCCCTAAACACAAGATTTATGGAATGGTTAAAAGTGCATGAAAATGGCCAATTCACTCACTCTGAGTTCTCAAAAAGGGTTTCTTCACCCCGGGAAGTTAATTAAATACCATTTGGAGGCATTTAATGTTCGAGCAAAAACGGCTGATTTTCGACTAAAAGAGTTAACACCCCCCCATTACGTCATGCTTCAGAAATGTGGAAAATGGTCCGTTTTCAAATGTTTTATTTTTGAACGTCAGTTCACATTTGTAGGTGGATCATCAGTGTTAGAGCTAAAATTAGCATGCTTAAAGTGATTTTCATGCTTCCAGGGGCCCTAAACACAAGATTTATGGAATGGTTAAAAGTGCATGAAAATGGCCAATTTACTCACTCTGAGTTCTCAAAAAAGGTTTCTTCATCCCGGGAAGTTAATTAAATACCATTTGGAGGCATTTAATGTTCGAGCTAAAACGGATGATTTTCGACAAAAGAGATAACACCCCCCCCCATTACGTCATGCTTCAGAAATGTGGAAAATGGTCCGTTTTCAAATGTTTTATTTTTGAACGTCAGTTCACATTTGTAGGTGGATCATCAGTGTTAGAGCTAAAATTAGCATGTTTAAAGTGATTTTCATGCTTCCAGGGGCTCGGGAAGTGAATTAAATACTATTTGGAGGCATTTAATGTTCAAGCAAAAACAGCTGATTTTTGACAAAAGAGATAACACCCCCCCATTACGTCATATTTCAGAAATGTGGAAAATGGTCCGTTTTCAAATGTTTTATTTTTGAACGTCAGTTCACATTTGTAGGTGGATCATCAGTGTTAGAGCTAAAATTAGCATGTTTAAAGTGATTTTCATGCTTCCATGGGCCCTAAACACAAGATTTATGGAATGGTTAAAAGTGCATGAAAATGGCCAATTTACTCACTCTGAGTTCTCAAAAAGGGTTTCTTCACCCCGGGAAGTTAATTAAATACCATTTGGAGGCATTTAATGTTCGAGCAAAAACGGCTGATTTTCGACAAAAGAGATAACACCCCCCCCCCATTACGTCATGCTTCAGAAATGTGGAAAATGGTCCGTTTTCAAATGTTTTATTTTTGAACGTCAGTTTACATTTGTAGGTGGATCATCAGTGTTAGAGCTAAAATTAGCATGTTTAAAGTGATTTTCATGCTTCCAGGGGCTCGGGAAGTGAATTAAATACTATTTGGAGGCATTTAATGTTCAAGCAAAAACAGCTGATTTTTGAAAAAAGAGATAACACCCCCCCATTACTTCATGCTTCAGAAATGTGGAAAATGGTCCGTTTTCAAATGTTTTATTTTTGAACGTCAGTTCACATTTGTAGGTGGATCATCAGTGTTAGAGGTAAAATTAGCATGTTTAAAGTGATTTTCATGCTTCCAGGGGCCGTAAACACAAGATTTATGGAATGGTTAAAAGTGCATGAAAATGGCCAATTTACTCACTCTGAGTTCTCAAAAAGGGTTTCTTCACCCCGGGAAGTTAATTAAATACCATTTGGAGGCATTTAATGTTCGAGCAAAAACGGATGATTTTCGACAAAAGAGATAACACCCCCCCATTACGTCATGCTTCAGAAATGTGGAAAATGGTCCGTTTTCAAATGTTTTATTTTTGAACGTCAGTTCACATTTGTAGGTGGATCATCAGTGTTAGAGCTAAAATTAGCATGTTTAAAGTGATTTTCATGCTTCCAGGGGCTCGGGAAGTGAATTAAATACTATTTGGAGGCATTTAATGTTCAAGCAAAAACAGCTGATTTTTGACAAAAGAGATAACACCCCCCCATTACGTCATATTTCAGAAATGTGGAAAATGGTCCGTTTTCAAATGTTTTATTTTTGAACGTCAGTTCACATTTGTAGGTGGATCATCAGTGTTAGAGCTAAAATTAGCATGTTTAAAGTGATTTTCATGCTTCCATGGGCCCTAAACACAAGATTTATGGAATGGTTAAAAGTGCATAAAAATGGCCAATTTACTCACTCTGAGTTCTCAAAAAGGGTTTCTTCACCCCGGGAAGTTAATTAAATACCATTTGGAGGCATTTAATGTTCGAGCAAAAACGGCTGATTTTCGACAAAAGAGATAACACCCCCCCATTACGTCATGCTTCAGAAATGTGGAAAATGGTCCGTTTTCAAATGTTTTATTTTTGAACGTCAGTTCACATTTGTAGGTGGATCATCAGTGTTAGAGCTAAAATTAGCATGTTTAAAGTGATTTTCATGCTTCCAGGGGCTCGGGAAGTGAATTAAATACTATTTGGAGGCATTTAATGTTCAAGCAAAAACGGCTGATTTTCGAAAAAAGAGATAACACCCCCCCCCATTACGTCATGCTTCAGAAATGTGGAAAATGGTCCGTTTTCAAATGTTTTATTTTTGAACGTCAGTTCACATTTGTAGGTGGATCATCAGTGTTAGAGCTAAAATTAGCATGTTTAAAGTGATTTTCATGCTTCCAGGGGCCCTAAACACAAGATTTATGGAATGGTTAAAAGTGCATGAAAATGGCCAATTTACTCACTCTGAGTTCTCAAAAAGGGTTTCTTCACCCCGGGAAGTTAATTAAATACCATTTGGAGGCATTTAATGTTCGAGCAAAAACGGCTGATTTTCGACAAAAGAGATAACACCCCCCCCCCCATTACGTCATGCTTCAGAAATGTGGAAAATGGTCCGTTTTCAAATGTTTTATTTTTGAACGTCAGTTTACATTTGTAGGTGGATCATCAGTGTTAGAGCTAAAATTAGCATGTTTAAAGTGATTTTCATGCTTCCAGGGGCTCGGGAAGTGAATTAAATACTATTTGGAGGCATTTAATGTTCAAGCAAAAACAGCTGATTTTTGAAAAAAGAGATAACACCCCCCCATTACTTCATGCTTCAGAAATGTGGAAAATGGTCCGTTTTCAAATGTTTTATTTTTGAACGTCAGTTCACATTTGTAGGTGGATCATCAGTGTTAGAGGTAAAATTAGCATGTTTAAAGTGATTTTCATGCTTCCAGGGGCCGTAAACACAAGATTTATGGAATGGTTAAAAGTGCATGAAAATGGCCAATTTACTCACTCTGAGTTCTCAAAAAGGGTTTCTTCACCCCGGGAAGTTAATTAAATACCATTTGGAGGCATTTAATGTTCGAGCAAAAACGGATGATTTTCGACAAAAGAGATAACACCCCCCCATTACGTCATGCTTCAGAAATGTGGAAAATGGTCCGTTTTCAAATGTTTTATTTTTGAACGTCAGTTCACATTTGTAGGTGGATCATCAGTGTTAGAGCTAAAATTAGCATGTTTAAAGTGATTTTCATGCTTCCAGGGGCTCGGGAAGTGAATTAAATACTATTTGGAGGCATTTAATGTTCAAGCAAAAACAGCTGATTTTTGACAAAAGAGATAACACCCCCCCATTACGTCATATTTCAGAAATGTGGAAAATGGTCCGTTTTCAAATGTTTTATTTTTGAACGTCAGTTCACATTTGAAGGTGGATCATCAGTGTTAGAGGTAAAATTAGCATGTTTAAAGTGATTTTCATGCTTCCAGGGGCCCTAAACACAAGATTTATGGAATGGTTAAAAGTGCATGAAAATGGCCAATTCACTCACTCTGAGTTCTCAAAAAGGGTTTCTTCACCCCGGGAAGTTAATTAAATACCATTTGGAGGCATTTAATGTTCGAGCAAAAACGGCTGATTTTCGACTAAAAGAGTTAACACCCCCCCATTACGTCATGCTTCAGAAATGTGGAAAATGGTCCGTTTTCAAATGTTTTATTTTTGAACGTCAGTTCACATTTGTAGGTGGATCATCAGTGTTAGAGCTAAAATTAGCATGCTTAAAGTGATTTTCATGCTTCCAGGGGCCCTAAACACAAGATTTATGGAATGGTTAAAAGTGCATGAAAATGGCCAATTTACTCACTCTGAGTTCTCAAAAAAGGTTTCTTCATCCCGGGAAGTTAATTAAATACCATTTGGAGGCATTTAATGTTCGAGCTAAAACGGATGATTTTCGACAAAAGAGATAACACCCCCCCCCATTACGTCATGCTTCAGAAATGTGGAAAATGGTCCGTTTTCAAATGTTTTATTTTTGAACGTCAGTTCACATTTGTAGGTGGATCATCAGTGTTAGAGCTAAAATTAGCATGTTTAAAGTGATTTTCATGCTTCCAGGGGCTCGGGAAGTGAATTAAATACTATTTGGAGGCATTTAATGTTCAAGCAAAAACAGCTGATTTTTGACAAAAGAGATAACACCCCCCCATTACGTCATATTTCAGAAATGTGGAAAATGGTCCGTTTTCAAATGTTTTATTTTTGAACGTCAGTTCACATTTGTAGGTGGATCATCAGTGTTAGAGCTAAAATTAGCATGTTTAAAGTGATTTTCATGCTTCCATGGGCCCTAAACACAAGATTTATGGAATGGTTAAAAGTGCATGAAAATGGCCAATTTACTCACTCTGAGTTCTCAAAAAGGGTTTCTTCACCCCGGGAAGTTAATTAAATACCATTTGGAGGCATTTAATGTTCGAGCAAAAACGGCTGATTTTCGACAAAAGAGATAACACCCCCCCCCCATTACGTCATGCTTCAGAAATGTGGAAAATGGTCCGTTTTCAAATGTTTTATTTTTGAACGTCAGTTTACATTTGTAGGTGGATCATCAGTGTTAGAGCTAAAATTAGCATGTTTAAAGTGATTTTCATGCTTCCAGGGGCTCGGGAAGTGAATTAAATACTATTTGGAGGCATTTAATGTTCAAGCAAAAACAGCTGATTTTTGAAAAAAGAGATAACACCCCCCCATTACTTCATGCTTCAGAAATGTGGAAAATGGTCCGTTTTCAAATGTTTTATTTTTGAACGTCAGTTCACATTTGTAGGTGGATCATCAGTGTTAGAGGTAAAATTAGCATGTTTAAAGTGATTTTCATGCTTCCAGGGGCCGTAAACACAAGATTTATGGAATGGTTAAAAGTGCATGAAAATGGCCAATTTACTCACTCTGAGTTCTCAAAAAGGGTTTCTTCACCCCGGGAAGTTAATTAAATACCATTTGGAGGCATTTAATGTTCGAGCAAAAACGGATGATTTTCGACAAAAGAGATAACACCCCCCCATTACGTCATGCTTCAGAAATGTGGAAAATGGTCCGTTTTCAAATGTTTTATTTTTGAACGTCAGTTCACATTTGTAGGTGGATCATCAGTGTTAGAGCTAAAATTAGCATGTTTAAAGTGATTTTCATGCTTCCAGGGGCTCGGGAAGTGAATTAAATACTATTTGGAGGCATTTAATGTTCAAGCAAAAACAGCTGATTTTTGACAAAAGAGATAACACCCCCCCATTACGTCATATTTCAGAAATGTGGAAAATGGTCCGTTTTCAAATGTTTTATTTTTGAACGTCAGTTCACATTTGTAGGTGGATCATCAGTGTTAGAGCTAAAATTAGCATGTTTAAAGTGATTTTCATGCTTCCATGGGCCCTAAACACAAGATTTATGGAATGGTTAAAAGTGCATAAAAATGGCCAATTTACTCACTCTGAGTTCTCAAAAAGGGTTTCTTCACCCCGGGAAGTTAATTAAATACCATTTGGAGGCATTTAATGTTCGAGCAAAAACGGCTGATTTTCGACAAAAGAGATAACACCCCCCCATTACGTCATGCTTCAGAAATGTGGAAAATGGTCCGTTTTCAAATGTTTTATTTTTGAACGTCAGTTCACATTTGTAGGTGGATCATCAGTGTTAGAGCTAAAATTAGCATGTTTAAAGTGATTTTCATGCTTCCAGGGGCTCGGGAAGTGAATTAAATACTATTTGGAGGCATTTAATGTTCAAGCAAAAACGGCTGATTTTCGAAAAAAGAGATAACACCCCCCCCATTACGTCATGCTTCAGAAATGTGGAAAATGGTCCGTTTTCAAATGTTTTATTTTTGAACGTCAGTTCACATTTGTAGGTGGATCATCAGTGTTAGAGCTAAAATTAGCATGTTTAAAGTGATTTTCATGCTTCCAGGGGCCCTAAACACAAGATTTATGGAATGGTTAAAAGTGCATGAAAATGGCCAATTTACTCACTCTGAGTTCTCAAAAAGGGTTTCTTCACCCCGGGAAGTTAATTAAATACCATTTGGAGGCATTTAATGTTCGAGCAAAAACGGCTGATTTTCGACAAAAGAGATAACACCCCCCCCCCCATTACGTCATGCTTCAGAAATGTGGAAAATGGTCCGTTTTCAAATGTTTTATTTTTGAACGTCAGTTTACATTTGTAGGTGGATCATCAGTGTTAGAGCTAAAATTAGCATGTTTAAAGTGATTTTCATGCTTCCAGGGGCTCGGGAAGTGAATTAAATACTATTTGGAGGCATTTAATATTCAAGCAAAAACAGCTGATTTTTGAAAAAAGAGATAACACCCCCCCATTACTTCATGCTTCAGAAATGTGGAAAATGGTCCGTTTTCAAATGTTTTATTTTTGAACGTCAGTTCACATTTGTAGGTGGATCATCAGTGTTAGAGGTAAAATTAGCATGTTTAAAGTGATTTTCATGCTTCCAGGGGCCGTAAACACAAGATTTATGGAATGGTTAAAAGTGCATGAAAATGGCCAATTTACTCACTCTGAGTTCTCAAAAAGGGTTTCTTCACCCCGGGAAGTTAATTAAATACCATTTGGAGGCATTTAATGTTCGAGCAAAAACGGATGATTTTCGACAAAAGAGATAACACCCCCCCATTACGTCATGCTTCAGAAATGTGGAAAATGGTCCGTTTTCAAATGTTTTATTTTTGAACGTCAGTTCACATTTGTAGGTGGATCATCAGTGTTAGAGCTAAAATTAGCATGTTTAAAGTGATTTTCATGCTTCCAGGGGCTCGGGAAGTGAATTAAATACTATTTGGAGGCATTTAATGTTCAAGCAAAAACAGCTGATTTTTGACAAAAGAGATAACACCCCCCCATTACGTCATATTTCAGAAATGTGGAAAATGGTCCGTTTTCAAATGTTTTATTTTTGAACGTCAGTTCACATTTGAAGGTGGATCATCAGTGTTAGAGGTAAAATTAGCATGTTTAAAGTGATTTTCATGCTTCCAGGGGCCCTAAACACAAGATTTATGGAATGGTTAAAAGTGCATGAAAATGGCCAATTCACTCACTCTGAGTTCTCAAAAAGGGTTTCTTCACCCCGGGAAGTTAATTAAATACCATTTGGAGGCATTTAATGTTCGAGCAAAAACGGCTGATTTTCGACAAAAGAGTTAACACCCCCCCATTACGTCATGCTTCAGAAATGTGGAAAATGGTCCGTTTTCAAATGTTTTATTTTTGAACGTCAGTTCACATTTGTAGGTGGATCATCAGTGTTAGAGCTAAAATTAGCATGCTTAAAGTGATTTTCATGCTTCCAGGGGCCCTAAACACAAGATTTATGGAATGGTTAAAAGTGCATGAAAATGGCCAATTTACTCACTCTGAGTTCTCAAAAAAGGTTTCTTCATCCCGGGAAGTTAATTAAATACCATTTGGAGGCATTTAATGTTCGAGCTAAAACGGATGATTTTCGACAAAAGAGATAACACCCCCCCCATTACGTCATGCTTCAGAAATGTGGAAAATGGTCCGTTTTCAAATGTTTTATTTTTGAACGTCAGTTCACATTTGTAGGTGGATCATCAGAGTTAGAGCTAAAATTAGCATGTTTAAAGTGATTTCATGCTTCCAGGGGCTCGGGAAGTGAATTAAATACTATTTGGAGGCATTTAATGTTCAAGCAAAAACAGCTCATTTTTGACAAAAGAGATAACACCCCCCCATTACGTCATGCTTCAGAAATGTGGAAAATGGTCTGTTTTCAAATGTTTTATTTTTGAACGTCAGTTCACATTTGTAGGTGGATCATCAGTGTTAGAGCTAAAATTAGCATGTTTAAAGTGATTTTCATGCTTCCATGGGCCCTAAACACAAGATTTATGGAATGGTTAAAAGTGCATGAAAATGGCCAATTTACTCACTCTGAGTTCTCAAAAAGGGTTTCTTCACCCCGGGAAGTTAATTAAATACCATTTGGAGGCATTTAATGTTCGAGCAAAAACGGATGATTTTCGACAAAAGAGATAACACCCCCCCATTACGTCATGCTTCAGAAATGTGGAAAATGGTCCGTTTTCAAATGTTTTATTTTTGAACGTCAGTTCACATTTGTAGGTGGATCATCAGTGTTAGAGCTAAAATTAGCATGTTTAAAGTGATTTTCATGCTTCCAGGGGCTCGGGAAGTGAATTAAATACTATTTGGAGGCATTTAATGTTCAAGCAAAAACAGCTGATTTTTGACAAAAGAGATAACACCCCCCCATTACGTCATATTTCAGAAATGTGGAAAATGGTCCGTTTTCAAATGTTTTATTTTTGAACGTCAGTTCACATTTGTAGGTGGATCATCAGTGTTAGAGCTAAAATTAGCATGTTTAAAGTGATTTTCATGCTTCCATGGGCCCTAAACACAAGATTTATGGAATGGTTAAAAGTGCATAAAAATGGCCAATTTACTCACTCTGAGTTCTCAAAAAGGGTTTCTTCACCCCGGGAAGTTAATTAAATACCATTTGGAGGCATTTAATGTTCGAGCAAAAACGGCTGATTTTCGACAAAAGAGATAACACCCCCCCATTACGTCATGCTTCAGAAATGTGGAAAATGGTCCGTTTTCAAATGTTTTATTTTTGAACGTCAGTTCACATTTGTAGGTGGATCATCAGTGTTAGAGCTAAAATTAGCATGTTTAAAGTGATTTTCATGCTTCCAGGGGCTCGGGAAGTGAATTAAATACTATTTGGAGGCATTAAATGTTCAAGCAAAAACGGCTGATTTTCCAAAAAAGAGATAACACCCCCCCCATTACGTCATGCTTCAGAAATGTGGAAAATGGTCCGTTTTCAAATGTTTTATTTTTGAACGTCAGTTCACATTTGTAGGTGGATCATCAGTGTTAGAGCTAAAATTAGCATGTTTAAAGTGATTTTCATGCTTCCAGGGGCCCTAAACACAAGATTTATGGAATGGTTAAAAGTGCATGAAAATGGCCAATTTACTCACTCTGAGTTCTCAAAAAGGGTTTCTTCACCCCGGGAAGTTAATTAAATACCATTTGGAGGCATTTAATGTTCGAGCAAAAACGGCTGATTTTCGACAAAAGAGATAACACCCCCCCCCCCCCATTACGTCATGCTTCAGAAATGTGGAAAATGGTCCGTTTTCAAATGTTTTATTTTTGAACGTCAGTTTACATTTGTAGGTGGATCATCAGTGTTAGAGCTAAAATTAGCATGTTTAAAGTGATTTTCATGCTTCCAGGGGCTCGGGAAGTGAATTAAATACTATTTGGAGGCATTTAATGTTCAAGCAAAAACAGCTGATTTTTGAAAAAAGAGATAACACCCCCCCATTACTTCATGCTTCAGAAATGTGGAAAATGGTCCGTTTTCAAATGTTTTATTTTTGAACGTCAGTTCACATTTGTAGGTGGATCATCAGTGTTAGAGGTAAAATTAGCATGTTTAAAGTGATTTTCATGCTTCCAGGGGCCGTAAACACAAGATTTATGGAATGGTTAAAAGTGCATGAAAATGGCCAATTTACTCACTCTGAGTTCTCAAAAAGGGTTTCTTCACCCCGGGAAGTTAATTAAATACCATTTGGAGGCATTTAATGTTCGAGCAAAAACGGATAATTTTCGACAAAAGAGATAACACCCCCCCATTACGTCATGCTTCAGAAATGTGGAAAATGGTCCGTTTTCAAATGTTTTATTTTTGAACGTCAGTTCACATTTGTAGGTGGATCATCAGTGTTAGAGCTAAAATTAGCATGTTTAAAGTGATTTTTATGCTTCCAGGGGCTCGGGAAGTGAATTAAATACTATTTGGAGGCATTTAATGTTCAAGCAAAAACAGCTGATTTTTGACAAAAGAGATAACACCCCCCCATTACGTCATATTTCAGAAATGTGAAAAATGGTCCGTTTTCAAATGTTTTATTTTTGAACGTCAGTTCACATTTGTAGGTGGATCATCAGTGTTAGAGCTAAAATTAGCATGTTTAAAGTGATTTTCATGCTTCCAGGCGCCCTAAACACAAGATTTATTGAATGGTTAAAAGTGCATGAAAATGGCCAATTTACTCACTCTGAGTTCTCAAAAAGGGTTTCTTCACCCCGGGAAGTTAATTAAATACCATTTGGAGGCATTTAATGTTCGAGCCAAAACGGCTGATTTTCGACAAAAGAGATAACACCCCCCCATTACGTCATGTTTCAGAAATGTGGAAAATGGTCCGTTTTCAAATGTTTTATTTTTTAACGTCAGTTCACATTTGTAGGTGGATCATCAGTGTTAGAGCTAAAATTAGCATGTTTAAAGTGATTTTCATGCTTCCAGGGGCTCGGTAAGTGAATTAAATACTATTTGGAGGCATTTAATGTTCAAGCAAAAACAGCTGATTTTTGAAAAAAGAGATAACACCCCTCCATTACTTCATGCTTCAGAAATGTGGAAAATGGTCCGTTTTCAAATGTTTTATTTTTGAACGTCAGTTCACATTTGTAGGTGGATCATCAGTGTTAGAGGTAAAATTAGCATGTTTAAAGTGATTTTCATGCTTCCAGGGGCCCTAAACACAAGATTTATGGAATGGTTAAAAGTGCATGAAAATGGCCAATTCACTCACTCTGAGTTCTCAAAAAGGGTTTCTTCACCCCGGGAAGTTAATTAAATACCATTTGGAGGCATTTAATGTTCGAGCAAAAACGGCTGATTTTCGACAAAAGAGTTAACACCCCCCCATTACGTCATGCTTCAGAAATGTGGAAAATGGTCCGTTTTCAAATGTTTTATTTTTGAACGTCAGTTCACATTTGTAGGTGGATCATCAGTGTTAGAGCTAAAATTAGCATGCTTAAAGTGATTTTCATGCTTCCAGGAGCCCTAAACACAAGATTTATGGAATGGTTAAAAGTGCATGAAAATGGCCAATTTACTCACTCTGAGTTCTCAAAAAAGGTTTCTTCATCCCGGGAAGTTAATTAAATACCATTTGGAGGCATTTAATGTTCGAGCTAAAACGGATGATTTTCGACAAAAGAGATAACACCCCCCCCCCATTACGTCATGCTTCAGAAATGTGGAAAATGGTCCGTTTTCAAATGTTTTATTTTTGAACGTCAGTTCACATTTGTAGGTGGATCATCAGAGTTAGAGCTAAAATTAGCATGTTTAAAGTGATTTCATGCTTCCAGGGGCTCGGGAAGTGAATTAAATACTATTTGGAGGCATTTAATGTTCAAGCAAAAACAGCTGATTTTTGACAAAAGAGATAACACCCCCCCATTACGTCATGCTTCAGAAATGTGGAAAATGGTCCGTTTTCAAATGTTTTATTTTTGAACGTCAGTTCACATTTGTAGGTGGATCATCAGTGTTAGAGCTAAAATTAGCATGTTTAAAGTGATTTTCATGCTTCCATGGGCCCTAAACACAAGATTTATGGAATGGTTAAAAGTGCATGAAAATGGCCAATTTACTCACTCTGAGTTCTCAAAAAGGGTTTCTTCACCCCGGGAAGTTAATTAAATACCATTTGGAGGCATTTAATGTTCGAGCAAAAACGGATGATTTTCGACAAAAGAGATAACACCCCCCCATTACGTCATGCTTCAGAAATGTGGAAAATGGTCCGTTTTCAAATGTTTTATTTTTGAACGTCAGTTCACATTTGTAGGTGGATCATCAGTGTTAGAGCTAAAATTAGCATGTTTAAAGTGATTTTCATGCTTCCAGGGGCTCGGGAAGTGAATTAAATACTATTTGGAGGCATTTAATGTTCAAGCAAAAACAGCTGATTTTTGACAAAAGAGATAACACCCCCCCATTACGTCATATTTCAGAAATGTGGAAAATGGTCCGTTTTCAAATGTTTTATTTTTGAACGTCAGTTCACATTTGTAGGTGGATCATCAGTGTTAGAGCTAAAATTAGCATGTTTAAAGTGATTTTCATGCTTCCATGGGCCCTAAACACAAGATTTATGGAATGGTTAAAAGTGCATAAAAATGGCCAATTTACTCACTCTGAGTTCTCAAAAAGGGTTTCTTCACCCCGGGAAGTTAATTAAATACCATTTGGAGGCATTTAATGTTCGAGCAAAAACGGCTGATTTTCGACAAAAGAGATAACACCCCCCCATTACGTCATGCTTCAGAAATGTGGAAAATGGTCCGTTTTCAAATGTTTTATTTTTGAACGTCAGTTCACATTTGTAGGTGGATCATCAGTGTTAGAGCTAAAATTAGCATGTTTAAAGTGATTTTCATGCTTCCAGGGGCTCGGGAAGTGAATTAAATACTATTTGGAGGCATTTAATGTTCAAGCAAAAACGGCTGATTTTCGAAAAAAGAGATAACACCCCCCCCATTACGTCATGCTTCAGAAATGTGGAAAATGGTCCGTTTTCAAATGTTTTATTTTTGAACGTCAGTTCACATTTGTAGGTGGATCATCAGTGTTAGAGCTAAAATTAGCATGTTTAAAGTGATTTTCATGCTTCCAGGGGCCCTAAACACAAGATTTATGGAATGGTTAAAAGTGCATGAAAATGGCCAATTTACTCACTCTGAGTTCTCAAAAAGGGTTTCTTCACCCCGGGAAGTTAATTAAATACCATTTGGAGGCATTTAATGTTCGAGCAAAAACGGCTGATTTTCGACAAAAGAGATAACACCCCCCCATTACGTCATGTTTCAGAAATGTGGAAAATGGTCCGTTTTCAAATGTTTTATTTTTTAACGTCAGTTCACATTTGTAGGTGGATCATCAGTGTTAGAGCTAAAATTAGCATGTTTAAAGTGATTTTCATGCTTCCAGGGGCTCGGTAAGTGAATTAAATACTATTTGGAGGCATTTAATGTTCAAGCAAAAACAGCTGATTTTTGAAAAAAGAGATAACACCCCTCCATTACTTCATGCTTCAGAAATGTGGAAAATGGTCCGTTTTCAAATGTTTTATTTTTGAACGTCAGTTCACATTTGTAGGTGGATCATCAGTGTTAGAGGTAAAATTAGCATGTTTAAAGTGATTTTCATGCTTCCAGGGGCCCTAAACACAAGATTTATGGAATGGTTAAAAGTGCATGAAAATGGCCAATTCACTCACTCTGAGTTCTCAAAAAGGGTTTCTTCACCCCGGGAAGTTAATTAAATACCATTTGGAGGCATTTAATGTTCGAGCAAAAACGGCTGATTTTCGACAAAAGAGTTAACACCCCCCCATTACGTCATGCTTCAGAAATGTGGAAAATGGTCCGTTTTCAAATGTTTTATTTTTGAACGTCAGTTCACATTTGTAGGTGGATCATCAGTGTTAGAGCTAAAATTAGCATGCTTAAAGTGATTTTCATGCTTCCAGGAGCCCTAAACACAAGATTTATGGAATGGTTAAAAGTGCATGAAAATGGCCAATTTACTCACTCTGAGTTCTCAAAAAAGGTTTCTTCATCCCGGGAAGTTAATTAAATACCATATGGAGGCATTTAATGTTCGAGCTAAAACGGATGATTTTCGACAAAAGAGATAACACCCCCCCCCCATTACGTCATGCTTCAGAAATGTGGAAAATGGTCCGTTTTCAAATGTTTTATTTTTGAACGTCAGTTCACATTTGTAGGTGGATCATCAGAGTTAGAGCTAAAATTAGCATGTTTAAAGTGATTTCATGCTTCCAGGGGCTCGGGAAGTGAATTAAATACTATTTGGAGGCATTTAATGTTCAAGCAAAAACAGCTGATTTTTGACAAAAGAGATAACACCCCCCCATTACGTCATGCTTCAGAAATGTGGAAAATGGTCCGTTTTCAAATGTTTTATTTTTGAACGTCAGTTCACATTTGTAGGTGGATCATCAGTGTTAGAGCTAAAATTAGCATGTTTAAAGTGATTTTCATGCTTCCATGGGCCCTAAACACAAGATTTATGGAATGGTTAAAAGTGCATGAAAATGGCCAATTTACTCACTCTGAGTTCTCAAAAAGGGTTTCTTCACCCCGGGAAGTTAATTAAATACCATTTGGAGGCATTTAATGTTCGAGCAAAAACGGATGATTTTCGACAAAAGAGATAACACCCCCCCATTACGTCATGCTTCAGAAATGTGGAAAATGGTCCGTTTTCAAATGTTTTATTTTTGAACGTCAGTTCACATTTGTAGGTGGATCATCAGTGTTAGAGCTAAAATTAGCATGTTTAAAGTGATTTTCATGCTTCCAGGGGCTCGGGAAGTGAATTAAATACTATTTGGAGGCATTTAATGTTCAAGCAAAAACAGCTGATTTTTGACAAAAGAGATAACACCCCCCCATTACGTCATATTTCAGAAATGTGGAAAATGGTCCGTTTTCAAATGTTTTATTTTTGAACGTCAGTTCACATTTGTAGGTGGATCATCAGTGTTAGAGCTAAAATTAGCATGTTTAAAGTGATTTTCATGCTTCCATGGGCCCTAAACACAAGATTTATGGAATGGTTAAAAGTGCATAAAAATGGCCAATTTACTCACTCTGAGTTCTCAAAAAGGGTTTCTTCACCCCGGGAAGTTAATTAAATACCATTTGGAGGCATTTAATGTTCGAGCAAAAACGGCTGATTTTCGACAAAAGAGATAACACCCCCCCATTACGTCATGCTTCAGAAATGTGGAAAATGGTCCGTTTTCAAATGTTTTATTTTTGAACGTCAGTTCACATTTGTAGGTGGATCATCAGTGTTAGAGCTAAAATTAGCATGTTTAAAGTGATTTTCATGCTTCCAGGGGCTCGGGAAGTGAATTAAATACTATTTGGAGGCATTTAATGTTCAAGCAAAAACGGCTGATTTTCGAAAAAAGAGATAACACCCCCCCCATTACGTCATGCTTCAGAAATGTGGAAAATGGTCCGTTTTCAAATGTTTTATTTTTGAACGTCAGTTCACATTTGTAGGTGGATCATCAGTGTTAGAGCTAAAATTAGCATGTTTAAAGTGATTTTCATGCTTCCAGGGGCCCTAAACACAAGATTTATGGAATGGTTAAAAGTGCATGAAAATGGCCAATTTACTCACTCTGAGTTCTCAAAAAGGGTTTCTTCACCCCGGGAAGTTAATTAAATACCATTTGGAGGCATTTAATGTTCGAGCAAAAACGGCTGATTTTCGACAAAAGAGATAACACCCCCCCCCCCCATTACGTCATGCTTCAGAAATGTGGAAAATGGTCAGTTTTCAAATGTTTTATTTTTGAACGTCAGTTTACATTTGTAGGTGGATCATCAGTGTTAGAGCTAAAATTAGCATGTTTAAAGTGATTTTCATGCTTCCAGGGGCTCGGTAAGTGAATTAAATACTATTTGGAGGCATTTAATGTTCAAGCAAAAACAGCTGATTTTTGAAAAAAGAGATAACACCCCTCCATTACTTCATGCTTCAGAAATGTGGAAAATGGTCCGTTTTCAAATGTTTTATTTTTGAACGTCAGTTCACATTTGTAGGTGGATCATCAGTGTTAGAGGTAAAATTAGCATGTTTAAAGTGATTTTCATGCTTCCAGGGGCCCTAAACACAAGATTTATGGAATGGTTAAAAGTGCATGAAAATGGCCAATTCACTCACTCTGAGTTCTCAAAAAGGGTTTCTTCACCCCGGGAAGTTAATTAAATACCATTTGGAGGCATTTAATGTTCGAGCAAAAACGGCTGATTTTCGACAAAAGAGTTAACACCCCCCCATTACGTCATGCTTCAGAAATGTGGAAAATGGTCCGTTTTCAAATGTTTTATTTTTGAACGTCAGTTCACATTTGTAGGTGGATCATCAGTGTTAGAGCTAAAATTAGCATGCTTAAAGTGATTTTCATGCTTCCAGGAGCCCTAAACACAAGATTTATGGAATGGTTAAAAGTGCATGAAAATGGCCAATTTACTCACTCTGAGTTCTCAAAAAAGGTTTCTTCATCCCGGGAAGTTAATTAAATACCATTTGGAGGCATTTAATGTTCGAGCTAAAACGGATGATTTTCGACAAAAGAGATAACACCCCCCCCCATTACGTCATGCTTCAGAAATGTGGAAAATGGTCCGTTTTCAAATGTTTTATTTTTGAACGTCAGTTCACATTTGTAGGTGGATCATCAGAGTTAGAGCTAAAATTAGCATGTTTAAAGTGATTTCATGCTTCCAGGGGCTCGGGAAGTGAATTAAATACTATTTGGAGGCATTTAATGTTCAAGCAAAAACAGCTGATTTTTGACAAAAGAGATAACACCCCCCCATTACGTCATGCTTCAGAAATGTGGAAAATGGTCCGTTTTCAAATGTTTTATTTTTGAACGTCAGTTCACATTTGTAGGTGGATCATCAGTGTTAGAGCTAAAATTAGCATTTTTAAAGTGATGTTCATGCTTCCATGGGCCCTAAACACAAGATTTATGGAATGGTTAAAAGTGCATGAAAATGGCCAATTTACTCACTCTGAGTTCTCAAAAAGGGTTTCTTCACCCCGGGAAGTTAATTAAATACCATTTGGAGGCATTTAATGTTCGAGCAAAAACGGATGATTTTCGACAAAAGAGATAACACCCCCCCATTACGTCATGCTTCAGAAATGTGGAAAATGGTCCGTTTTCAAATGTTTTATTTTTGAACGTCAGTTCACATTTGTAGGTGGATCATCAGTGTTAGAGCTAAAATTAGCATGTTTAAAGTGATTTTCATGCTTCCAGGGGCCCTAAACACAAGATTTATGGAATGGTTAAAAGTGCATGAAAATGGCCAATTCACTCACTCTGAGTTCTCAAAAAGGGTTTCTTCACCCCGGGAAGTTAATTAAATACCATTTGGAGGCATTTAATGTTCGAGCAAAAACGGCTGATTTTCGACTAAAAGAGTTAACACCCCCCCATTACGTCATGCTTCAGAAATGTGGAAAATGGTCCGTTTTCAAATGTTTTATTTTTGAACGTCAGTTCACATTTGTAGGTGGATCATCAGTGTTAGAGCTAAAATTTGCATGTTTAAAGTGATTTCATGCTTCCAGGGGCTCGGGAAGTGAATTAAATACTATTTGGAGGCATTTAATGTTCAAGCCAAAACAGCTGATTTTTGACAAAAGAGATAACACCCCCCCATTACGTCATGCTTCAGAAATGTGGAAAATGGTCCGTTTTCAAATGTTTTATTTTTGAACGTCAGTTCACATTTGTAGGTGGATCATCAGTGTTAGAGCTAAAATTAGCATGTTTAAAGTGATTTTCATGCTTCCATGGGCCCTAAACACAAGATTTATGGAATGGTTAAAAGTGCATGAAAATGGCCAATTTACTCACTCTGAGTTCTCAAAAAGGGTTTCTTCACCCCGGGAAGTTAATTAAATACCATTTGGAGGCATTTAATGTTCGAGCAAAAACGGATGATTTTCGACAAAAGAGATAACACCCCCCCATTACGTCATGCTTCAGAAATGTGGAAAATGGTCCGTTTTCAAATGTTTTATTTTTGAACGTCAGTTCACATTTGTAGGTGGATCATCAGTGTTAGAGCTAAAATTAGCATGTTTAAAGTGATTTTCATGCTTCCAGGGGCTCGGGAAGTGAATTAAATACTATTTGGAGGCATTTAATGTTCAAGCAAAAACAGCTGATTTTTGACAAAAGAGATAACACCCCCCCATTACGTCATATTTCAGAAATGTGGAAAATGGTCCGTTTTCAAATGTTTTATTTTTGAACGTCAGTTCACATTTGTAGGTGGATCATCAGTGTTAGAGCTAAAATTAGCATGTTTAAAGTGATTTTCATGCTTCCATGGGCCCTAAACACAAGATTTATGGAATGGTTAAAAGTGCATGAAAATGGCCAATTTACTCACTCTGAGTTCTCAAAAAGGGTTTCTTCACCCCGGGAAGTTAATTAAATACCATTTGGAGGCATTTAATGTTCGAGCAAAAACGGCTGATTTTCGACAAAAGAGATAACACCCCCCCCCCCATTACGTCATGCTTCAGAAATGTGGAAAATGGTCCGTTTTCAAATGTTTTATTTTTGAACGTCAGTTTACATTTGTAGGTGGATCATCAGTGTTAGAGCTAAAATTAGCATGTTTAAAGTGATTTTCATGCTTCCAGGGGCTCGGGAAGTGAATTAAATACTATTTGGAGGCATTTAATGTTCAAGCAAAAACAGCTGATTTTTGAAAAAAGAGATAACACCCCCCCATTACTTCATGCTTCAGAAATGTGGAAAATGGTCCGTTTTCAAATGTTTTATTTTTGAACGTCAGTTCACATTTGTAGGTGGATCATCAGTGTTAGAGGTAAAATTAGCATGTTTAAAGTGATTTTCATGCTTCCAGGGGCCGTAAACACAAGATTTATGGAATGGTTAAAAGTGCATGAAAATGGCCAATTTACTCACTCTGAGTTCTCAAAAAGGGTTTCTTCACCCCGGGAAGTTAATTAAATACCATTTGGAGGCATTTAATGTTCGAGCAAAAACGGATGATTTTCGACAAAAGAGATAACACCCCCCCATTACGTCATGCTTCAGAAATGTGGAAAATGGTCCGTTTTCAAATGTTTTATTTTTGAACGTCAGTTCACATTTGTAGGTGGATCATCAGTGTTAGAGCTAAAATTAGCATGTTTAAAGTGATTTTCATGCTTCCATGGGCCCTAAACACAAGATTTATGGAATGGTTAAAAGTGCATGAAAATGGCCAATTTACTCACTCTGAGTTCTCAAAAAGGGTTTCTTCACCCCGGGAAGTTAATTAAATACCATTTGGAGGCATTTAATGTTCGAGCAAAAACGGATGATTTTCGACAAAAGAGATAACACCCCCCCATTACGTCATGCTTCAGAAATGTGGAAAATGGTCCGTTTTCAAATGTTTTATTTTTGAACGTCAGTTCACATTTGTAGGTGGATCATCAGTGTTAGAGCTAAAATTAGCATGTTTAAAGTGATTTTCATGCTTCCAGGGGCTCGGGAAGTGAATTAAATACTATTTGGAGGCATTTAATGTTCAAGCAAAAACAGCTGATTTTTGACAAAAGAGATAACACCCCCCCATTACGTCATATTTCAGAAATGTGGAAAATGGTCCGTTTTCAAATGTTTTATTTTTGAACGTCAGTTCACATTTGTAGGTGGATCATCAGTGTTAGAGCTAAAATTAGCATGTTTAAAGTGATTTTCATGCTTCCATGGGCCCTAAACACAAGATTTATGGAATGGTTAAAAGTGCATAAAAATGGCCAATTTACTCACTCTGAGTTCTCAAAAAGGGTTTCTTCACCCCGGGAAGTTAATTAAATACCATTTGGAGGCATTTAATGTTCGAGCAAAAACGGCTGATTTTCGACAAAAGAGATAACACCCCCCCATTACGTCATGCTTCAGAAATGTGGAAAATGGTCCGTTTTCAAATGTTTTATTTTTGAACGTCAGTTCACATTTGTAGGTGGATCATCAGTGTTAGAGCTAAAATTAGCATGTTTAAAGTGATTTTCATGCTTCCAGGGGCTCGGGAAGTGAATTAAATACTATTTGGAGGCATTTAATGTTCAAGCAAAAACGGCTGATTTTCGAAAAAAGAGATAACACCCCCCCCATTACGTCATGCTTCAGAAATGTGGAAAATGGTCCGTTTTCAAATGTTTTATTTTTGAACGTCAGTTCACATTTGTAGGTGGATCATCAGTGTTAGAGCTAAAATTAGCATGTTTAAAGTGATTTTCATGCTTCCAGGGGCCCTAAACACAAGATTTATGGAATGGTTAAAAGTGCATGAAAATGGCCAATTTACTCACTCTGAGTTCTCAAAAAGGGTTTCTTCACCCCGGGAAGTTAATTAAATACCATTTGGAGGCATTTAATGTTCGAGCAAAAACGGCTGATTTTCGACAAAAGAGATAACACCCCCCCCCCCATTACGTCATGCTTCAGAAATGTGGAAAATGGTCAGTTTTCAAATGTTTTATTTTTGAACGTCAGTTTACATTTGTAGGTGGATCATCAGTGTTAGAGCTAAAATTAGCATGTTTAAAGTGATTTTCATGCTTCCAGGGGCTCGGTAAGTGAATTAAATACTATTTGGAGGCATTTAATGTTCAAGCAAAAACAGCTGATTTTTGAAAAAAGAGATAACACCCCTCCATTACTTCATGCTTCAGAAATGTGGAAAATGGTCCGTTTTCAAATGTTTTATTTTTGAACGTCAGTTCACATTTGTAGGTGGATCATCAGTGTTAGAGGTAAAATTAGCATGTTTAAAGTGATTTTCATGCTTCCAGGGGCCCTAAACACAAGATTTATGGAATGGTTAAAAGTGCATGAAAATGGCCAATTCACTCACTCTGAGTTCTCAAAAAGGGTTTCTTCACCCCGGGAAGTTAATTAAATACCATTTGGAGGCATTTAATGTTCGAGCAAAAACGGCTGATTTTCGACAAAAGAGTTAACACCCCCCCATTACGTCATGCTTCAGAAATGTGGAAAATGGTCCGTTTTCAAATGTTTTATTTTTGAACGTCAGTTCACATTTGTAGGTGGATCATCAGTGTTAGAGCTAAAATTAGCATGTTTAAAGTGATTTTCATGCTTCCAGGGGCTCGGGAAGTGAATTAAATACTATTTGGAGGCATTTAATGTTCAAGCAAAAACAGCTGATTTTTGACAAAAGAGATAACACCCCCCCATTACGTCATATTTCAGAAATGTGGAAAATGGTCCGTTTTCAAATGTTTTATTTTTGAACGTCAGTTCACATTTGTAGGTGGATCATCAGTGTTAGAGGTAAAATTAGCATGTTTAAAGTGATTTTCATGCTTCCAGGGGCCCTAAACACAAGATTTATGGAATGGTTAAAAGTGCATGAAAATGGCCAATTCACTCACTCTGAGTTCTCAAAAAGGGTTTCTTCACCCCGGGAAGTTAATTAAATACCATTTGGAGGCATTTAATGTTCGAGCAAAAACGGCTGATTTTCGACAAAAGAGATAACACCCCCCCCCCATTACGTCATGCTTCAGAAATGTGGAAAATGGTCCGTTTTCAAATGTTTTATTTTTGAACGTCAGTTCACATTTGTAGGTGGATCATCAGTGTTAGAGCTAAAATTAGCATGTTTAAAGTGATTTTCATGCTTCCAGGGGCTCGGGAAGTGAATTAAATACTATTTGGAGGCATTTAATGTTCAAGCAAAAACGGCTGATTTTCGAAAAAAGAGATAACACCCCCCCCCATTACGTCATGCTTCAGAAATGTGGAAAATGGTCCGTTTTCAAATGTTTTATTTTTGAACGTCAGTTCACATTTGTAGGTGGATCATCAGTGTTAGAGCTAAAATTAGCATGTTTAAAGTGATTTTCATGCTTCCAGGGGCCCTAAACACAAGATTTATGGAATGGTTAAAAGTGCATGAAAATGGCCAATTTACTCACTCTGAGTTCTCAAAAAGGGTTTCTTCACCCCGGGAAGTTAATTAAATACCATTTGGAGGCATTTAATGTTCGAGCCAAAACGGCTGATTTTCGACAAAAGAGATAACACCCCCCCATTACGTCATGTTTCAGAAATGTGGAAAATGGTCCGTTTTCAAATGTTTTATTTTTTAACGTCAGTTCACATTTGTAGGTGGATCATCAGTGTTAGAGCTAAAATTAGCATGTTTAAAGTGATTTTCATGCTTCCAGGGGCTCGGTAAGTGAATTAAATACTATTTGGAGGCATTTAATGTTCAAGCAAAAACAGCTGATTTTTGAAAAAAGAGATAACACCCCTTCATTACTTCATGCTTCAGAAATGTGGAAAATGGTCCGTTTTCAAATGTTTTATTTTTGAACGTCAGTTCACATTTGTAGGTGGATCATCAGTGTTAGAGCTAAAATTAGCATGTTTAAAGTGATTTTCATGCTTCCAGGGGCCCTAAACACAAGATTTATGGAATGGTTAAAAGTGCATGAAAATGGCCAATTTACTCACTCTGAGTTCTCAAAAAGGGTTTCTTCACCCCGGGAAGTTAATTAAATACCATTTGGAGGCATTTAATGTTCGAGCAAAAACGGCTGATTTTCGACAAAAGAGATAACACCCCCCCCCCATTACGTCATGCTTCAGAAATGTGGAAAATGGTCCGTTTTCAAATGTTTTATTTTTGAACGTCAGTTTACATTTGTAGGTGGATCATCAGTGTTAGAGCTAAAATTAGCATGTTTAAAGTGATTTTCATGCTTCCAGGGGCTCGGGAAGTGAATTAAATACTATTTGGAGGCATTTAATGTTCAAGCAAAAACAGCTGATTTTTGACAAAAGAGATAACACCCCCCCATTACGTCATATTTCAGAAATGTGGAAAATGGTCCGTTTTCAAATGTTTTATTTTTGAACGTCAGTTCACATTTGTAGGTGGATCATCAGTGTTAGAGCTAAAATTTGCATGTTTAAAGTGATTTTCATGCTTCCATGGGCCCTAAACACAAGATTTATGGAATGGTTAAAAGTGCATGAAAATGGCCAATTTACTCACTCTGAGTTCTCAAAAAGGGTTTCTTCACCCCGGGAAGTTAATTAAATACCATTTGGAGGCATTTAATGTTCGAGCAAAAACGGCTGATTTTCGACAAAAGAGATAACACCCCCCCATTACGTCATGCTTCAGAAATGTGGAAAATGGTCCGTTTTCAAATGTTTTATTTTTGAACGTCAGTTCACATTTGTAGGTGGATCATCAGTGTTAGAGCTAAAATTAGCATGTTTAAAGTGATTTTCATGCTTCCAGGGGCTCGGGAAGTGAATTAAATACTATTTGGAGGCATTTAATGTTCAAGCAAAAACAGCTGATTTTTGACAAAAGAGATAACACCCCCCCATTACGTCATATTTCAGAAATGTGGAAAATGGTCCGTTTTCAAATGTTTTATTTTTGAACGTCAGTTCACATTTGTAGGTGGATCATCAGTGTTAGAGCTAAAATTAGCATGTTTAAAGTGATTTTCATGCTTCCATGGGCCCTAAACACAAGATTTATGGAATGGTTAAAAGTGCATGAAAATGGCCAATTTACTCACTCTGAGTTCTCAAAAAGGGTTTCTTCACCCCGGGAAGTTAATTAAATACCATTTGGAGGCATTTAATGTTCGAGCAAAAACGGCTGATTTTCGACAAAAGAGATAACACCCCCCCCCCCATTACGTCATGCTTCAGAAATGTGGAAAATGGTCCGTTTTCAAATGTTTTATTTTTGAACGTCAGTTCACATTTGTAGGTGGATCATCAGTGTTAGAGCTAAAATTAGCATGTTTAAAGTGATTTTCATGCTTCCAGGGGCTCGGGAAGTGAATTAAATACTATTTGGAGGCATTTAATGTTCAAGCAAAAACGGCTGATTTTCGAAAAAAGAGATAACACCCCCCCCCATTACGTCATGCTTCAGAAATGTGGAAAATGGTCCGTTTTCAAATGTTTTATTTTTGATCGTCAGTTCACATTTGTAGGTGGATCATCAGTGTTAAAGCTAAAATTAGCATGTTTAAAGTGATTTTCATGCTTCCAGGGGCCCTAAACACAAGATTTATGGAATGGTTAAAAGTGCATGAAAATGGCCAATTTACTCACTCTGAGTTCTCAAAAAGGGTTTCTTCACCCCGGGAAGTTAATTAAATACCATTTGGAGGCATTTAATGTTCGAGCCAAAACGGCTGATTTTCGACAAAAGAGATAACACCCCCCCCATTACGTCATGTTTCAGAAATGTGGAAAATGGTCCGTTTTCAAATGTTTTATTTTTTAACGTCAGTTCACATTTGTAGGTGGATCATCAGTGTTAGAGCTAAAATTAGCATGTTTAAAGTGATTTTCATGCTTCCAGGGGCTCGGTAAGTGAATTAAATACTATTTGGAGGCATTTAATGTTCAAGCAAAAACAGCTGATTTTTGAAAAAAGAGATAACACCCCTCCATTACTTCATGCTTCAGAAATGTGGAAAATGGTCCGTTTTCAAATGTTTTATTTTTGAACGTCAGTTCACATTTGTAGGTGGATCATCAGTGTTAGAGGTAAAATTAGCATGTTTAAAGTGATTTTCATGCTTCCAGGGGCCCTAAACACAAGATTTATGGAATGGTTAAAAGTGCATGAAAATGGCCAATTCACTCACTCTGAGTTCTCAAAAAGGGTTTCTTCAACCCGGGAAGTTAATTAAATACCATTTGGAGGCATTTAATGTTCGAGCAAAAACGGCTGATTTTCGACAAAAGAGTTAACACCCCCCCATTACGTCATGCTTCAGAAATGTGGAAAATGGTCCGTTTTCAAATGTTTTATTTTTGAACGTCAGTTCACATTTGTAGGTGGATCATCAGTGTTAGAGCTAAAATTAGCATGCTTAAAGTGATTTTCATGCTTCCAGGAGCCCTAAACACAAGATTTATGGAATGGTTAAAAGTGCATGAAAATGGCCAATTTACTCACTCTGAGTTCTCAAAAAAGGTTTCTTCATCCCGGGAAGTTAATTAAATACCATTTGGAGGCATTTAATGTTCGAGCTAAAACGGATGATTTTCGACAAAAGAGATAACACCCCCCCCCATTACGTCATGCTTCAGAAATGTGGAAAATGGTCCGTTTTCAAATGTTTTATTTTTGAACGTCAGTTCACATTTGTAGGTGGATCATCAGAGTTAGAGCTAAAATTAGCATGTTTAAAGTGATTTCATGCTTCCAGGGGCTCGGGAAGTGAATTAAATACTATTTGGAGGCATTTAATGTTCAAGCAAAAACAGCTGATTTTTGACAAAAGAGATAACACCCCCCCATTACGTCATGCTTCAGAAATGTGGAAAATGGTCCGTTTTCAAATGTTTTATTTTTGAACGTCAGTTCACATTTGTAGGTGGATCATCAGTGTTAGAGCTAAAATTAGCATGTTTAAAGTGATTTTCATGCTTCCATGGGCCCTAAACACAAGATTTATGGAATGGTTAAAAGTGCATGAAAATGGCCAATTTACTCACTCTGAGTTCTCAAAAAGGGTTTCTTCACCCCGGGAAGTTAATTAAATACCATTTGGAGGCATTTAATGTTCGAGCAAAAACGGATGATTTTCGACAAAAGAGATAACACCCCCCCATTACGTCATGCTTCAGAAATGTGGAAAATGGTCCGTTTTCAAATGTTTTATTTTTGAACGTCAGTTCACATTTGTAGGTGGATCATCAGTGTTAGAGCTAAAATTAGCATGTTTAAAGTGATTTTCATGCTTCCAGGGGCCCTAAACACAAGATTTATGGAATGGTTAAAAGTGCATGAAAATGGCCAATTCACTCACTCTGAGTTCTCAAAAAGGGTTTCTTCACCCCGGGAAGTTAATTAAATACCATTTGGAGGCATTTAATGTTCGAGCAAAAACGGCTGATTTTCGACTAAAAGAGTTAACACCCCCCCATTACGTCATGCTTCAGAAATGTGGAAAATGGTCCGTTTTCAAATGTTTTATTTTTGAACGTCAGTTCACATTTGTAGGTGGATCATCAGTGTTAGAGCTAAAATTAGCATGCTTAAAGTGATTTTCATGCTTCCAGGGGCCCTAAACACAAGATTTATGGAATGGTTAAAAGTGCATGAAAATGGCCAATTTACTCACTCTGAGTTCTCAAAAAAGGTTTCTTCATCCCGGGAAGTTAATTAAATACCATTTGGAGGCATTTAATGTTCGAGCTAAAACGGATGATTTTCGACAAAAGAGATAACACCCCCCCCCATTACGTCATGCTTCAGAAATGTGGAAAATGGTCCGTTTTCAAATGTTTTATTTTTGAACGTCAGTTCACATTTGTAGGTGGATCATCAGAGTTAGAGCTAAAATTTGCATGTTTAAAGTGATTTCATGCTTCCAGGGGCTCGGGAAGTGAATTAAATACTATTTGGAGGCATTTAATGTTCAAGCCAAAACAGCTGATTTTTGACAAAAGAGATAACACCCCCCCATTACGTCATGCTTCAGAAATGTGGAAAATGGTCCGTTTTCAAATGTTTTATTTTTGAACGTCAGTTCACATTTGTAGGTGGATCATCAGTGTTAGAGCTAAAATTAGCATGTTTAAAGTGATTTTCATGCTTCCATGGGCCCTAAACACAAGATTTATGGAATGGTTAAAAGTGCATGAAAATGGCCAATTTACTCACTCTGAGTTCTCAAAAAGGGTTTCTTCACCCCGGGAAGTTAATTAAATACCATTTGGAGGCATTTAATGTTCGAGCAAAAACGGATGATTTTCGACAAAAGAGATAACACCCCCCCATTACGTCATGCTTCAGAAATGTGGAAAATGGTCCGTTTTCAAATGTTTTATTTTTGAACGTCAGTTCACATTTGTAGGTGGATCATCAGTGTTAGAGCTAAAATTAGCATGTTTAAAGTGATTTTCATGCTTCCAGGGGCTCGGGAAGTGAATTAAATACTATTTGGAGGCATTTAATGTTCAAGCAAAAACAGCTGATTTTTGACAAAAGAGATAACACCCCCCCATTACGTCATATTTCAGAAATGTGGAAAATGGTCCGTTTTCAAATGTTTTATTTTTGAACGTCAGTTCACATTTGTAGGTGGATCATCAGTGTTAGAGCTAAAATTAGCATGTTTAAAGTGATTTTCATGCTTCCATGGGCCCTAAACACAAGATTTATGGAATGGTTAAAAGTGCATGAAAATGGCCAATTTACTCACTCTGAGTTCTCAAAAAGGGTTTCTTCACCCCGGGAAGTTAATTAAATACCATTTGGAGGCATTTAATGTTCGAGCAAAAACGGCTGATTTTCGACAAAAGAGATAACACCCCCCCATTACGTCATGCTTCAGAAATGTGGAAAATGGTCCGTTTTCAAATGTTTTATTTTTGAACGTCAGTTCACATTTGTAGGTGGATCATCAGTGTTAGAGCTAAAATTAGCATGTTTAAAGTGATTTTCATGCTTCCAGGGGCTCGGGAAGTGAATTAAATACTATTTGGAGGCATTTAATGTTCAAGCAAAAACGGCTGATTTTCGAAAAAAGAGATAACACCCCCCCCCATTACGTCATGCTTCAGAAATGTGGAAAATGGTCCGTTTTCAAATGTTTTATTTTTGAACGTCAGTTCACATTTGTAGGTGGATCATCAGTGTTAGAGCTAAAATTAGCATGTTTAAAGTGATTTTCATGCTTCCAGGGGCCCTAAACACAAGATTTATGGAATGGTTAAAAGTGCATGAAAATGGCCAATTTACTCACTCTGAGTTCTCAAAAAGGGTTTCTTCACCCCGGGAAGTTAATTAAATACCATTTGGAGGCATTTAATGTTCGAGCAAAAACGGCTGATTTTCGACAAAAGAGATAACACCCCCCCCCCATTACGTCATGCTTCAGAAATGTGGAAAATGGTCCGTTTTCAAATGTTTTATTTTTGAACGTCAGTTTACATTTGTAGGTGGATCATCAGTGTTAGAGCTAAAATTAGCATGTTTAAAGTGATTTTCATGCTTCCAGGGGCTCGGGAAGTGAATTAAATACTATTTGGAGGCATTTAATGTTCAAGCAAAAACAGCTGATTTTTGACAAAAGAGATAACACCCCCCCATTACGTCATATTTCAGAAATGTGGAAAATGGTCCGTTTTCAAATGTTTTATTTTTGAACGTCAGTTCACATTTGTAGGTGGATCATCAGTGTTAGAGCTAAAATTTGCATGTTTAAAGTGATTTTCATGCTTCCATGGGCCCTAAACACAAGATTTATGGAATGGTTAAAAGTGCATGAAAATGGCCAATTTACTCACTCTGAGTTCTCAAAAAGGGTTTCTTCACCCCGGGAAGTTAATTAAATACCATTTGGAGGCATTTAATGTTCGAGCAAAAACGGCTGATTTTCGACAAAAGAGATAACACCCCCCCATTACGTCATGCTTCAGAAATGTGGAAAATGGTCCGTTTTCAAATGTTTTATTTTTGAACGTCAGTTCACATTTGTAGGTGGATCATCAGTGTTAGAGCTAAAATTAGCATGTTTAAAGTGATTTTCATGCTTCCAGGGGCTCGGGAAGTGAATTAAATACTATTTGGAGGCATTTAATGTTCGAGCAAAAACGGCTGATTTTCGACAAAAGAGATAACACCCCCCCATTACGTCATGCTTCAGAAATGTGGAAAATGGTCCGTTTTCAAATGTTTTATTTTTGAACGTCAGTTCACATTTGTAGGTGGATCATCAGTGTTAGAGCTAAAATTAGCATGTTTAAAGTGATTTTCATGCTTCCAGGCGCCCTAAACACAAGATTTATTGAATGGTTAAAAGTGCATGAAAATGGCCAATTTACTCACTCTGAGTTCTCAAAAAGGGTTTCTTCACCCCGGGAAGTTAATTAAATACCATTTGGAGGCATTTAATGTTCGAGCAAAAACGGCTGATTTTCGACAAAAGAGATAACACCCCCCCCATTACGTCATGCTTCAGAAATGTGGAAAATGGTCCGTTTTCAAATGTTTTATTTTTGAACGTCAGTTCACATTTGTAGGTGGATCATCAGTGTTAGAGCTAAAATTAGCATGTTTAAAGTGATTTTCATGCTTCCAGGGGCCCTAAACACAAGATTTATGGAATGGTTAAAAGTGCATGAAAATGGCCAATTTACTCACTCTGAGTTCTCAAAAAGGGTTTCTTCACCCCGGGAAGTTAATTAAATACCATTTGGAGGCATTTAATGTTCGAGCAAAAACGGCTGATTTTCGACAAAAGAGATAACACCCCCCCATTACGTCATGCTTCAGAAATGTGGAAAATGGTCCGTTTTCAAATGTTTTATTTTTGAACGTCAGTTCACATTTGTAGGTGGATCATCAGTGTTAGAGCTAAAATTAGCATGTTTAAAGTGATTTTCATGCTTCCAGGCGCCCTAAACACAAGATTTATTGAATGGTTAAAAGTGCATGAAAATGGCCAATTTACTCACTCTGAGTTCTCAAAAAGGGTTTCTTCACCCCGGGAAGTTAATTAAATACCATTTGGAGGCATTTAATGTTCGAGCCAAAACGGCTGATTTTCGACAAAAGAGATAACACCCCCCCATTACGTCATGTTTCAGAAATGTGGAAAATGGTCCGTTTTCAAATGTTTTATTTTTTAACGTCAGTTCACATTTGTAGGTGGATCATCAGTGTTAGAGCTAAAATTAGCATGTTTAAAGTGATTTTCATGCTTCCAGGGGCTCGGTAAGTGAATTAAATACTATTTGGAGGCATTTAATGTTCAAGCAAAAACAGCTGATTTTTGAAAAAAGAGATAACACCCCTCCATTACTTCATGCTTCAGAAATGTGGAAAATGGTCCGTTTTCAAATGTTTTATTTTTGAACGTCAGTTCACATTTGTAGGTGGATCATCAGTGTTAGAGGTAAAATTAGCATGTTTAAAGTGATTTTCATGCTTCCAGGGGCCCTAAACACAAGATTTATGGAATGGTTAAAAGTGCATGAAAATGGCCAATTCACTCACTCTGAGTTCTCAAAAAGGGTTTCTTCACCCCGGGAAGTTAATTAAATACCATTTGGAGGCATTTAATGTTCGAGCAAAAACGGCTGATTTTCGACAAAAGAGTTAACACCCCCCCATTACGTCATGCTTCAGAAATGTGGAAAATGGTCCGTTTTCAAATGTTTTATTTTTGAACGTCAGTTCACATTTGTAGGTGGATCATCAGTGTTAGAGCTAAAATTAGCATGCTTAAAGTGATTTTCATGCTTCCAGGGGCCCTAAACACAAGATTTATGGAATGGTTAAAAGTGCATGAAAATGGCCAATTTACTCACTCTGAGTTCTCAAAAAAGGTTTCTTCATCCCGGGAAGTTAATTAAATACCATTTGGAGGCATTTAATGTTCGAGCTAAAACGGATGATTTTCGACAAAAGAGATAACACCCCCCCCCATTACGTCATGCTTCAGAAATGTGGAAAATGGTCCGTTTTCAAATGTTTTATTTTTGAACGTCAGTTCACATTTGTAGGTGGATCATCAGAGTTAGAGCTAAAATTAGCATGTTTAAAGTGATTTCATGCTTCCAGGGGCTCGGGAAGTGAATTAAATACTATTTGGAGGCATTTAATGTTCAAGCCAAAACAGCTGATTTTTGACAAAAGAGATAACACCCCCCCATTACGTCATGCTTCAGAAATGTGGAATATGGTCCGTTTTCAAATGTTTTATTTTTGAACGTCAGTTCACATTTGTAGGTGGATCATCAGTGTTAGAGCTAAAATTAGCATGTTTAAAGTGATTTTCATGCTTCCATGGGCCCTAAACACAAGATTTATGGAATGGTTAAAAGTGCATGAAAATGGCCAATTTACTCACTCTGAGTTCTCAAAAAGGGTTTCTTCACCCCGGGAAGTTAATTAAATACCATTTGGAGGCATTTAATGTTCGAGCAAAAACGGATGATTTTCGACAAAAGAGATAACACCCCCCCATTACGTCATGCTTCAGAAATGTGGAAAATGGTCCGTTTTCAAATGTTTTATTTTTGAACGTCAGTTCACATTTGTAGGTGGATCATCAGTGTTAGAGCTAAAATTAGCATGTTTAAAGTGATTTTCATGCTTCCAGGGGCTCGGGAAGTGAATTAAATACTATTTGGAGGCATTTAATGTTCAAGCAAAAACAGCTGATTTTTGACAAAAGAGATAACACCCCCCCATTACGTCATATTTCAGAAATGTGGAAAATGGTCCGTTTTCAAATGTTTTATTTTTGAACGTCAGTTCACATTTGTAGGTGGATCATCAGTGTTAGAGCTAAAATTAGCATGTTTAAAGTGATTTTCATGCTTCCATGGGCCCTAAACACAAGATTTATGGAATGGTTAAAAGTGCATGAAAATGGCCAATTTACTCACTCTGAGTTCTCAAAAAGGGTTTCTTCACCCCGGGAAGTTAATTAAATACCATTTGGAGGCATTTAATGTTCGAGCAAAAACGGCTGATTTTCGACAAAAGAGATAACACCCCCCCATTACGTCATGCTTCAGAAATGTGGAAAATGGTCCGTTTTCAAATGTTTTATTTTTGAACGTCAGTTCACATTTGTAGGTGGATCATCAGTGTTAGAGCTAAAATTAGCATGTTTAAAGTGATTTTCATGCTTCCAGGGGCTCGGGAAGTGAATTAAATACTATTTGGAGGCATTTAATGTTCAAGCAAAAACGGCTGATTTTCGAAAAAAGAGATAACACCCCCCCCATTACGTCATGCTTCAGAAATGTGGAAAATGGTCCATTTTCAAATGTTTTATTTTTGAACGTCAGTTCACATTTGTAGGTGGATCATCAGTGTTAGAGCTAAAATTAGCATGTTTAAAGTGATTTTCATGCTTCCAGGGGCCCTAAACACAAGATTTATGGAATGGTTAAAAGTGCATGAAAATGGCCAATTTACTCACTCTGAGTTCTCAAAAAGGGTTTCTTCACCCCGGGAAGTTAATTAAATACCATTTGGAGGCATTTAATGTTCGAGCAAAAACGGCTGATTTTCGACAAAAGAGATAACACCCCCCCCCCCATTACGTCATGCTTCAGAAATGTGGAAAATGGTCCGTTTTCAAATGTTTTATTTTTGAACGTCAGTTTACATTTGTAGGTGGATCATCAGTGTTAGAGCTAAAATTAGCATGTTTAAAGTGATTTTCATGCTTCCAGGGGCTCGGGAAGTGAATTAAATACTATTTGGAGGCATTTAATGTTCAAGCAAAAACAGCTGATTTTTGACAAAAGAGATAACACCCCCCCATTACGTCATATTTCAGAAATGTGGAAAATGGTCCGTTTTCAAATGTTTTATTTTTGAACGTCAGTTCACATTTGTAGGTGGATCATCAGTGTTAGAGCTAAAATTAGCATGTTTAAAGTGATTTTCATGCTTCCATGGGCCCTAAACACAAGATTTATGGAATGGTTAAAAGTGCATGAAAATGGCCAATTTACTCACTCTGAGTTCTCAAAAAGGGTTTCTTCACCCCGGGAAGTTAATTAAATACCATTTGGAGGCATTTAATGTTCGAGCAAAAACGGCTGATTTTCGACAAAAGAGATAACACCCCCCCATTACGTCATGCTTCAGAAATGTGGAAAATGGTCCGTTTTCAAATGTTTTATTTTTGAACGTCAGTTCACATTTGTAGGTGGATCATCAGTGTTAGAGCTAAAATTAGCATGTTTAAAGTGATTTTCATGCTTCCAGGGGCTCGGGAAGTGAATTAAATACTATTTGGAGGCATTTAATGTTCAAGCAAAAACAGCTGATTTTTGACAAAAGAGATAACACCCCCCCATTACGTCATATTTCAGAAATGTGGAAAATGGTCCGTTTTCAAATGTTTTATTTTTGAACGTCAGTTCACATTTGTAGGTGGATCATCAGTGTTAGAGCTAAAATTAGCATGTTTAAAGTGATTTTCATGCTTCCATGGGCCCTAAACACAAGATTTATGGAATGGTTAAAAGTGCATGAAAATGGCCAATTTACTCACTCTGAGTTCTCAAAAAGGGTTTCTTCACCCCGGGAAGTTAATTAAATACCATTTGGAGGCATTTAATGTTCGAGCAAAAACGGCTGATTTTCGACAAAAGAGATAACACCCCCCCCCCCCATTACGTCATGCTTCAGAAATGTGGAAAATGGTCCGTTTTCAAATGTTTTATTTTTGAACGTCAGTTCACATTTGTAGGTGGATCATCAGTGTTAGAGCTAAAATTTGCATGTTTAAAGTGATTTTCATGCTTCCAGGGGCTCGGGAAGTGAATTAAATACTATTTGGAGGCATTTAATGTTCAAGCAAAAACGGCTGATTTTCGAAAAAAGAGATAACACCCCCCCCCATTACGTCATGCTTCAGAAATGTGGAAAATGGTCCGTTTTCAAATGTTTTATTTTTGAACGTCAGTTCACATTTGTAGGTGGATCATCAGTGTTAGAGCTAAAATTAGCATGTTTAAAGTGATTTTCATGCTTCCAGGGGCCCTAAACACAAGATTTATGGAATGGTTAAAAGTGCATGAAAATGGCCAATTTACTCACTCTGAGTTCTCAAAAAGGGTTTCTTCACCCCGGGAAGTTAATTAAATACCATTTGGAGGCATTTAATGTTCGAGCAAAAACGGCTGATTTTCGACAAAAGAGATAACACCCCCCCCCCCATTACACCATGCTTCAGAAATGTGGAAAATGGTCCGTTTTCAAATGTTTTATTTTTGAACGTCAGTTTACATTTGTAGGTGGATCATCAGTGTTAGAGCTAAAATTAGCATGTTTAAAGTGATTTTCATGCTTCCAGGGGCTCGGGAAGTGAATTAAATACTATTTGGAGGCATTTAATGTTCAAGCAAAAACAGCTGATTTTTGAAAAAAGAGATAACACCCCCCCATTACTTCATGCTTCAGAAATGTGGAAAATGGTCCGTTTTCAAATGTTTTATTTTTGAACGTCAGTTCACATTTGTAGGTGGATCATCAGTGTTAGAGGTAAAATTAGCATGTTTAAAGTGATTTTCATGCTTCCAGGGGCCGTAAACACAAGATTTATGGAATGGTTAAAAGTGCATGAAAATGGCCAATTTACTCACTCTGAGTTCTCAAAAAGGGTTTCTTCACCCCGGGAAGTTAATTAAATACCATTTGGAGGCATTTAATGTTCGAGCAAAAACGGATGATTTTCGACAAAAGAGATAACACCCCCCCCATTACGTCATGCTTCAGAAATGTGGAAAATGGTCCGTTTTCAAATGTTTTATTTTTGAACGTCAGTTCACATTTGTAGGTGGATCATCAGTGTTAGAGCTAAAATTAGCATGTTTAAAGTGATTTTCATGCTTCCAGGGGCTCGGGAAGTGAATTAAATACTATTTGGAGGCATTTAATGTTCAAGCAAAAACAGCTGATTTTTGACAAAAGAGATAACACCCCCCCATTACGTCATATTTCAGAAATGTGAAAAATGGTCCGTTTTCAAATGTTTTATTTTTGAACGTCAGTTCACATTTGTAGGTGGATCATCAGTGTTAGAGCTAAAATTAGCATGTTTAAAGTGATTTTCATGCTTCCAGGCGCCCTAAACACAAGATTTATTGAATGGTTAAAAGTGCATGAAAATGGCCAATTTACTCACTCTGAGTTCTCAAAAAGGGTTTCTTCACCCCGGGAAGTTAATTAAATACCATTTGGAGGCATTTAATGTTCGAGCCAAAACGGCTGATTTTCGACAAAAGAGATAACACCCCCCCATTACGTCATGTTTCAGAAATGTGGAAAATGGTCCGTTTTCAAATGTTTTATTTTTTAACGTCAGTTCACATTTGTAGGTGGATCATCAGTGTTAGAGCTAAAATTAGCATGTTTAAAGTGATTTTCATGCTTCCAGGGGCTCGGTAAGTGAATTAAATACTATTTGGAGGCATTTAATGTTCAAGCAAAAACAGCTGATTTTTGAAAAAAGAGATAACACCCCTCCATTACTTCATGCTTCAGAAATGTGGAAAATGGTCCGTTTTCAAATGTTTTATTTTTGAACGTCAGTTCACATTTGTAGGTGGATCATCAGTGTTAGAGGTAAAATTAGCATGTTTAAAGTGATTTTCATGCTTCCAGGGGCCCTAAACACAAGATTTATGGAATGGTTAAAAGTGCATGAAAATGGCCAATTCACTCACTCTGAGTTCTCAAAAAGGGTTTCTTCACCCCGGGAAGTTAATTAAATACCATTTGGAGGCATTTAATGTTCGAGCAAAAACGGCTGATTTTCGACAAAAGAGTTAACACCCCCCCATTACGTCATGCTTCAGAAATGTGGAAAATGGTCCGTTTTCAAATGTTTTATTTTTGAACGTCAGTTCACATTTGTAGGTGGATCATCAGTGTTAGAGCTAAAATTAGCATGCTTAAAGTGATTTTCATGCTTCCAGGGGCCCTAAACACAAGATTTATGGAATGGTTAAAAGTGCATGAAAATGGCCAATTTACTCACTCTGAGTTCTCAAAAAAGGTTTCTTCATCCCGGGAAGTTAATTAAATACCATTTGGAGGCATTTAATGTTCGAGCTAAAACGGATGATTTTCGACAAAAGAGATAACACCCCCCCCCATTACGTCATGCTTCAGAAATGTGGAAAATGGTCCGTTTTCAAATGTTTTATTTTTGAACGTCAGTTCACATTTGTAGGTGGATCATCAGTGTTAGAGCTAAAATTAGCATGTTTAAAGTGATTTTCATGCTTCCATGGGCCCTAAACACAAGATTTATGGAATGGTTAAAAGTGCATGAAAATGGCCAATTTACTCACTCTGAGTTCTCAAAAAAGGTTTCTTCACCCCGGGAAGTTAATTAAATACCATTTGGAGGCATTTAATGTTCGAGCAAAAACGGATGATTTTCGACAAAAGAGATAACACCCCCCCATTACGTCATGCTTCAGAAATGTGGAAAATGGTCCGTTTTCAAATGTTTTATTTTTGAACGTCAGTTCACATTTGTAGGTGGATCATCAGTGTTAGAGCTAAAATTAGCATGTTTAAAGTGATTTTCATGCTTCCAGGGGCTCGGGAAGTGAATTAAATACTATTTGGAGGCATATGGCCGAGATACCCGCCACCCCCTCTCAACACAATCAATCCCCAAAAGGAGGGAAACCGGAAACAGTTCTTGAAGTTTTTGGAAGTGGGATGGAGTGACCATCCCGGCCGTATTTATTAAAACAAAATTAAAACATTAAACGTTTCATGTTATGTACAATTTCATTACCATATTACGATGTTTGGCTAACCTTAACAGATTCTCTAATACAGAGGTTCTCCTAGCCGAACTAGCATCCTACAAAACATTTCTTGACATATTGAAATTGTACAACCTAACGTTTAAGGGCCAACGGCAAGATCATAACCGGTGTCAAGATCCCTAACCAGACTTACCCCTCCCACTTGGGCTGGGCGACAGCACGGAGGCGTACCTCAAGTGCAACTATTCCCAATTTCCCTTGACTTGACGGGGGCACCTAAAGACTCGACGCCAGTTAAAGGTCGTTCGAATACTCGTGTGAGGTATCTAGAAGGTACCGTAGACCTTATCCCAACCCCACACTACTTACCGCATCTGCCGTCGCAGATGTCCCTGGCCCCGGGAAATTCCCCAGGAGGGGGCTGTAACCCCTCCTACAAAGGAAGGGGCCTTGACCGCCTTTCCTTTACTTCCGGCGACCCATCCTTAGAAGGGACCGCCTCCCCATTGAGGGGCCAATGGCCACCTCTCCCGAGCGCTCCCATCCGTGTTGGGTGACGCCCACTCATAGGGATCTACTAATTAGTGCTCACCGATCATGACCTTACCGCCACAGGCCCGGATAGTTGACCGGCTATCCGGGCCCCCCACAAAACTCCTAGCTAAAGGTCATGTTCCAACGTTTTTAACCATGCTAAGAAGTCTCCTATGAGTAACTCATTTCCCACCCGAGACAAATGCACACCATCCCCTAGATACATACTGTCATCATTAATACAACCGTGCGAGATAGAATGCAATGTCCTGGAACGAAACAACCTACTCACTTTGTTATTAAGTTTTCTAACAGAATGGTTCAAAGCAGGGATCGAAACAGCCCCCCGCCACACTTTACGTGGGATCATATGAGACCACGCAATTATGCACCCCGGAACTTTCCTCGCCAACCAACTTACAGTGGAAAGCATTGCCTCCAGGAGAAGTCGTCTACCGGTGGTGACCAAATCATTGCCCCCTAAATGTACTATGACTATAGACGGCGGTGACCTCGTCCGCCCTAACAAACCCTCAAAGAATGCCTGAAACTGGTCAATACAGAGACCGCCCCTTCCGTAGAAGGACATTCTGTACCCGTATTCCCCAGCTACGTGAATCATGTCACCTGCTTCGAATACGTCAGCAGCACGCCTCACGTATGAGTGGCCCACGACCCACACCTCCTTTCTCACAGCCGGTGCTGTCTGACCGCTGGCCTGGTGTTGGGTCGACTGCATAGTCCGCCCCGCCTCGAAGGCTTGCGTAACTGAAAACCAAACAAAAGACAAGAAGCGTGAGTACATTATTACAGCTTCACAACATGTGCAACCGCACATACCTCTTATAACAATTGGAGGACCAACGCCCCACTCGTTTTACTTGTTCCACATTAAGACCCCTGGCTGTAGCTTCAGTGGCAGCCCCTATCCGAAAGGAATGGGTCCCAAACTCACCCGGGTCCAAGCCCGCTGCGGTAATTGACATCGCGAGCACCCGCTGAAACTGAAACTTCATCAGTGGGGTGGCGTCCGCGTGTCTCAACAATGTCCCCCCCCATGATGCCACCCTTTGTGCTAGGTAATCTTCTAAACACTTCACCGGACACATGGGAGACCCTGAAATCCTGCGAATGACTATGCAGTCACCCACCCCACCTTGATCGGTTTTTGACTTGACAAAGGATACAGTCATCGTCTCACCCCTGATCTGAACGTGTTCCCGGCACAAACCCCCCACCACATCCCGCTTGTTCCTTGCTACCAGCTCACTTATCCTCATTGCCCCGTGAAATGCAAGCGTAAAAGCAGCTCGGAACAAACAGGCCTCGAACTGAGACGAGCATGTGGCGGGGAGTGTGGCCAGCAACTGGGACAACCTATCCAGACCTATCGGGCGCCTCTCATCTACTTTGCGACCCTCAAGGCGTTGCCACCCACGTAGCGCTTTCTGTACCACAAAAGACGCTGTCGGGTCCTGGATATCATGCACCCTGGCAACAAAGGAAATGGCAGCACGATGCCTCTGGGCTGTAGCCACCGACTTCCCAGCCTTACGCAAGGACATCAGAAAATGTACTACCCAATCCTCATGCCCCCAAAGCCCCCCTCTCTCAGTCCCCAAAAAGGCTAAATAAGCCCGAAACGCCCCTTCGTATGCCTTCCTCGTCCTTGGTGCTAGACTCTCTCCCACGAGGTAACGAAGTTCGGGGCACCGAGAGACCAGAGAGCTTCGGGAAAGGGTGCTGGCTCTGGGTCCGCTGATGGAAGGAAACCCAAGAAAGCCTGCATTTGAAAACGAGACAGTGCATCAGCAGCCTGATTCATCACCCCTGGGACATGTTTTGCTCTGAATACCACGTTCAGTTGCATACACAGTAAGACAATTTCTTTAAGCAGCCTTAAAATCATTTTGCAACGTGCTGCCTGACTATTGATGCATTCTACAACGGTCATATTGTCAGACCAAAATATGACAGAGTGATTTCTGAATCCATCGGGCCAGGTTCTGAGGGCCACCAAAATGGGAAACAGTTCAAGGAAAGCAATATTGCTCGTCAGCCCCTCTTCATGCCACCATGTTGGCCACCTTTGTGCCGACCATTTCGTGCCGAAGATGGCGCCGAAACCCATGCTTCCCGCTGAATCTGTCCATAGACCAAGCTCTTCAGAGGACAAGGCCGGTTTGTTCCAGACGACTCGACCATTGAAATCCGCCAAAAATGCTAACCAAATACGCATGTCTTGGCGGACCTCTGCCGATAATCTCGTGCGATGATGACCCTCCCTTAGGCCAACCATCGCCTGGGCAATTGAACGGGAGAAGGGGCGGGCCATCGGGATCACCCTTAGGGCAAAATTCAACTTCCCCACCAATTGCTGCAATTGATGCAGCGTAACTTTAGATGCAATAATACACATTTGCAGGGCTGCCCTGAATTTCGACACTTTGGCAGCTGGTAAACGAAAACAACCCTCACTAGAGTCCAACTCGATCCCGAGAAACTCGAGGCAAGTCGTGGGACCCACCGTTTTACCTGGTGCCAATGGCACGCCAAATTGATTCATTAAAACACAAAATTCAGTCAAGGCCCGGGCACATTCATCATCCCCAGCGGCCCCAAGGAACAGAAAGTCATCGAGGTAATGCATCACATTCCGAAAACCCGTTTTCTTCGTGTAAACCCATTGTAGAAAACTACTGAATTTCTCGAAATATGCACAAGATATAGAGCACCCCATCGGCATACACCTATCCATGTAATACGAACCTTGAAACATGAATCCCAAAAGACGTTGGTCTTCCGGGTATACCGGGAGCAAACGGAACGCTGACTCGATATCTGATTTCGCCATCAGCGTCCCGGGCCCCAGGCGATTCAAAATGGCTACGGCCTCATCGAATGATGCGTACCGCACCGAACATATCTCTGGATCAATTGCGTCGTTTACAGAAAGGCCATGAGGCGCTGATGAATTGTGAATCAATCGAAACTCACCTGGGTCCTTCTTGGGGACCACCCCTAAAGGAGAACAAACAAAATTCTGTACCGGGGGAACACTAAACGGGCCGGCAACCCGACCTCGGGTAACCTCTTTCCGGATCTTATCCTGTACTACAGTCGTATGCTGCAAGACGGAAAGTTGGTTTTTGCACGTCCCGATACCCTGAAAGTCCCCCACCGGGATGCGGAAACCGTATGAAAAACCGTTTCGTAGCACCCCAGCGGAAGTACGATCCGGGTATTCGCTGAGCCAGGGAATCATTGCCAGGGTATCAATCGGGGTTGGTAAAGGCGCCCCTCGGACTATATTAGACCTGTTTGGCGCCTCCTCTACTCCCATTTTCACCCGATTTGGCTCTGCACGAGGACTCAGGATGGGGTGCCCCACAACCACTACATTCGTGTTTGAATTTACAAGATCCCGGGGGCCTAGTACATTTACTTCTGTTGAAATTGAAACAGAAACCCCTTTTCCCTGTAATTCCGGCGGGTCTCGGATAATCGTCTGTACCCGTACCCGACCGAAAGGGCGTCCCCCCATTTTGGCGGGAGGACTCACCAACAGAACTCCCCACCAACGGCACTTTCAACATCCCCGACTCTTTCATTTTATTCCATGTCAAAGAATCGTAACAGTCCCAGGTTAAACTTTTGTTATGCTCCATCGCTTTCCTGAAAAGGTTGTCATAACAGAACCATTGGTTACCTTGGTGCGATGTCGAGTACCCCATAATCCGTGACTGATATACTGGAAATTCAGGGAGCAATTCAGGCCTACGTTCCCCCAAAATTGACGTAAAAATTCCCCAAGCATTACCCCAGTTGCCAATATTCTCATTCACTTTAAAGGCGGCCATTTTTGCGCGCCAAACACTTGGGTGCATCAGATCCTTTTGGCCCTTAACAGTTTCCACCTCATAATGATCAACGAGCAAGGAGAAAATGTTTACGTATTCCCCCGCCCAAATCTTTTCCTTTATTGCCAAAGGAACATGTTGCCCCAACTTTTCTCTACGAGAGGGTGTTGACTCATCCCTTGCGATCGGCAATGGCCGCTTACCTGCACCGGACGCTGCCTCCGCCACTCGTGGCTTGTCTATCACCGCATCCGATGCGGGCACCTTGGCTGTATCACGCTTCTCGCGCAACTGTTTAATGAGTGCTTGCGCTTCGGCAGCCGTGGCGCCCTCGCTGCTGTCCCCCAACCACGCCGCTAACTGTGCCGCCAACTCGGGAGGCATATCTTCAGTGGATGTCGGGGTGACTACTACGGGGATCGGATTTCCCTCCTTCGGTACCGGGGCCGGTACCGGGGCTGGCGCCTCGAGCGGGGAACAGGGAACCGGGACGTCTCCCCCGACCGGCCCCCTTCTCGGCCTCTTTGGCTTCCCTCCGGCCGGTGGACGCCCCGATCCCTCCTCACCGTCTCGCTCCGCCAACCGTTTCTTAATTTCGGACATGTCCTTCATGAGGGCCCGAACCAACTGGTCAGTCGACATTCTCTTCGCGCCTTTCTTGGGCATTTTTCCAGACGAAGTATCTAGAAGACAAAAAGAGGGATTAAAACGCTCAAAATTGGCTCTTCGTTCTGTCCCGAGCTCACGTGCAGCGAGGAGGTGCAGCTTCAGAGCACAAGAACAAGAGGATGTCTTCTGGTCTTGCGTCCCTTTTTATCCATCTTCAGGGCGGGCGTATACCCGCCCCTGCCTGCCCCGAGGGCGTGGCTGGCTGCGTCGGTGTCTAGGCCAGCCCACTCTAGGGCGGGAACGAGCGCGCCCCAGCTACGCCGCTTCGGGCATACCAGCTGAGGCGCGCCTCCCGCCCAAAAATGGCTTCCCGGGGGGATCGAGGCACTCGGCCATACGTTCGGGGGGACCGAGTTGGTCGCCCCTTTCCATTTAATGTTCAAGCAAAAACAGCTGATTTTTGACAAAAGAGATAACACCCCCCCATTACGTCATATTTCAGAAATGTGGAAAATGGTCCGTTTTCAAATGTTTTATTTTTGAACGTCAGTTCACATTTGTAGGTGGATCATCAGTGTTAGAGCTAAAATTAGCATGTTTAAAGTGATTTTCATGCTTCCATGGGCCCTAAACACAAGATTTATGGAATGGTTAAAAGTGCATGAAAATGGCCAATTTACTCACTCTGAGTTCTCAAAAAGGGTTTCTTCACCCCGGGAAGTTAATTAAATACCATTTGGAGGCATTTAATGTTCGAGCAAAAACGGCTGATTTTCGACAAAAGAGATAACACCCCCCCATTACGTCATGCTTCAGAAATGTGGAAAATGGTCCGTTTTCAAATGTTTTATTTTTGAACGTCAGTTCACATTTGTAGGTGGATCATCAGTGTTAGAGCTAAAATTAGCATGTTTAAAGTGATTTTCATGCTTCCAGGGGCTCGGGAAGTGAATTAAATACTATTTGGAGGCATTTAATGTTCAAGCAAAAACAGCTGATTTTTGACAAAAGAGATAACACCCCCCCATTACGTCATATTTCAGAAATGTGGAAAATGGTCCGTTTTCAAATGTTTTATTTTTGAACGTCAGTTCACATTTGTAGGTGGATCATCAGTGTTAGAGCTAAAATTAGCATGTTTAAAGTGATTTTCATGCTTCCATGGGCCCTAAACACAAGATTTATGGAATGGTTAAAAGTGCATGAAAATGGCCAATTTACTCACTCTGAGTTCTCAAAAAGGGTTTCTTCACCCCGGGAAGTTAATTAAATACCATTTGGAGGCATTTAATGTTCGAGCAAAAACGGCTGATTTTCGACAAAAGAGATAACACCCCCCCATTACGTCATGCTTCAGAAATGTGGAAAATGGTCCGTTTTCAAATGTTTTATTTTTGAACGTCAGTTCACATTTGTAGGTGGATCATCAGTGTTAGAGCTAAAATTAGCATGTTTAAAGTGATTTTCATGCTTCCAGGGGCTCGGGAAGTGAATTAAATACTATTTGGAGGCATTTAATGTTCAAGCAAAAACGGCTGATTTTCGAAAAAAGAGATAACACCCCCCCATTACGTCATGCTTCAGAAATGTGGAAAATGGTCCGTTTTCAAATGTTTTATTTTTGAACGTCAGTTCACATTTGTAGGTGGATCATCAGTGTTAGAGCTAAAATTAGCATGTTTAAAGTGATTTTCATGCTTCCAGGGGCCCTAAACACAAGATTTATGGAATGGTTAAAAGTGCATGAAAATGGCCAATTTACTCACTCTGAGTTCTCAAAAAGGGTTTCTTCACCCCGGGAAGTTAATTAAATACCATTTGGAGGCATTTAATGTTCGAGCAAAAACGGCTGATTTTCGACAAAAGAGATAACACCCCCCCCCCCCATTACACCATGCTTCAGAAATGTGGAAAATGGTCCGTTTTCAAATGTTTTATTTTTGAACGTCAGTTTACATTTGTAGGTGGATCATCAGTGTTAGAGCTAAAATTAGCATGTTTAAAGTGATTTTCATGCTTCCAGGGGCTCGGGAAGTGAATTAAATACTATTTGGAGGCATTTAATGTTCAAGCAAAAACAGCTGATTTTTGAAAAAAGAGATAACACCCCCCCATTACTTCATGCTTCAGAAATGTGGAAAATGGTCCGTTTTCAAATGTTTTATTTTTGAACGTCAGTTCACATTTGTAGGTGGATCATCAGTGTTAGAGGTAAAATTAGCATGTTTAAAGTGATTTTCATGCTTCCAGGGGCCGTAAACACAAGATTTATGGAATGGTTAAAAGTGCATGAAAATGGCCAATTTACTCACTCTGAGTTCTCAAAAAGGGTTTCTTCACCCCGGGAAGTTAATTAAATACCATTTGGAGGCATTTAATGTTCGAGCAAAAACGGATGATTTTCGACAAAAGAGATAACACCCCCCCATTACGTCATGCTTCAGAAATGTGGAAAATGGTCCGTTTTCAAATGTTTTATTTTTGAACGTCAGTTCACATTTGTAGGTGGATCATCAGTGTTAGAGCTAAAATTAGCATGTTTAAAGTGATTTTCATGCTTCCAGGGGCTCGGGAAGTGAATTAAATACTATTTGGAGGCATTTAATGTTCAAGCAAAAACAGCTGATTTTTGACAAAAGAGATAACACCCCCCCATTACGTCATATTTCAGAAATGTGAAAAATGGTCCGTTTTCAAATGTTTTATTTTTGAACGTCAGTTCACATTTGTAGGTGGATCATCAGTGTTAGAGCTAAAATTAGCATGTTTAAAGTGATTTTCATGCTTCCAGGCGCCCTAAACACAAGATTTATTGAATGGTTAAAAGTGCATGAAAATGGCCAATTTACTCACTCTGAGTTCTCAAAAAGGGTTTCTTCACCCCGGGAAGTTAATTAAATACCATTTGGAGGCATTTAATGTTCGAGCCAAAACGGCTGATTTTCGACAAAAGAGATAACACCCCCCCATTACGTCATGTTTCAGAAATGTGGAAAATGGTCCGTTTTCAAATGTTTTATTTTTTAACGTCAGTTCACATTTGTAGGTGGATCATCAGTGTTAGAGCTAAAATTAGCATGTTTAAAGTGATTTTCATGCTTCCAGGGGCTCGGTAAGTGAATTAAATACTATTTGGAGGCATTTAATGTTCAAGCAAAAACAGCTGATTTTTGAAAAAAGAGATAACACCCCTCCATTACTTCATGCTTCAGAAATGTGGAAAATGGTCCGTTTTCAAATGTTTTATTTTTGAACGTCAGTTCACATTTGTAGGTGGATCATCAGTGTTAGAGGTAAAATTAGCATGTTTAAAGTGATTTTCATGCTTCCAGGGGCCCTAAACACAAGATTTATGGAATGGTTAAAAGTGCATGAAAATGGCCAATTCACTCACTCTGAGTTCTCAAAAAGGGTTTCTTCACCCCGGGAAGTTAATTAAATACCATTTGGAGGCATTTAATGTTCGAGCAAAAACGGCTGATTTTCGACAAAAGAGTTAACACCCCCCCATTACGTCATGCTTCAGAAATGTGGAAAATGGTCCGTTTTCAAATGTTTTATTTTTGAACGTCAGTTCACATTTGTAGGTGGATCATCAGTGTTAGAGCTAAAATTAGCATGCTTAAAGTGATTTTCATGCTTCCAGGGGCCCTAAACACAAGATTTATGGAATGGTTAAAAGTGCATGAAAATGGCCAATTTACTCACTCTGAGTTCTCAAAAAAGGTTTCTTCATCCCGGGAAGTTAATTAAATACCATTTGGAGGCATTTAATGTTCGAGCTAAAACGGATGATTTTCGACAAAAGAGATAACACCCCCCCCCCATTACGTCATGCTTCAGAAATGTGGAAAATGGTCCGTTTTCAAATGTTTTATTTTTGAACGTCAGTTCACATTTGTAGGTGGATCATCAGAGTTAGAGCTAAAATTAGCATGTTTAAAGTGATTTCATGCTTCCAGGGGCTCGGGAAGTGAATTAAATACTATTTGGAGGCATTTAATGTTCAAGCAAAAACAGCTGATTTTTGACAAAAGAGATAACACCCCCCCATTACGTCATGCTTCAGAAATGTGGAAAATGGTCCGTTTTCAAATGTTTTACTTTTGAACGTCAGTTCACATTTGTAGGTGGATCATCAGTGTTAGAGCTAAAATTAGCATGTTTAAAGTGATTTTCATGCTTCCATGGGCCCTAAACACAAGATTTATGGAATGGTTAAAAGTGCAAGAAAATGGCCAATTTACTCACTCTGAGTTCTCAAAAAGGGTTTCTTCACCCCGGGAAGTTAATTAAATACCATTTGGAGGCATTTAATGTTCGAGCAAAAACTGATGATTTTCGACAAAAGAGATAACACCCCCCCATTACGTCATGCTTCAGAAATGTGGAAAATGGTCCGTTTTCAAATGTTTTATTTTTGAACGTCAGTTCACATTTGTAGGTGGATCATCAGTGTTAGAGCTAAAATTAGCATGTTTAAAGTGATTTTCATGCTTCCAGGGGCTCGGGAAGTGAATTAAATACTATTTGGAGGCATTTAATGTTCAAGCAAAAACGGCTGATTTTCGAAAAAAGAGATAACACCCCCCCCATTACGTCATGCTTCAGAAATGTGGGAAATGGTCCGTTTTCAAATGTTTTATTTTTGAACGTCAGTTCACATTTGTAGGTGGATCATCAGTGTTAGAGCTAAAATTAGCATGTTTAAAGTGATTTTCATGCTTCCAGGGGCCCTAAACACAAGATTTATGGAATGGTTAAAAGTGCATGAAAATGGCCAATTTACTCACTCTGAGTTCTCAAAAAGGGTTTCTTCACCCCGGGAAGTTAATTAAATACCATTTGGAGGCATTTAATGTTCGAGCAAAAACGGCTGATTTTCAACAAAAGAGATAACACCCCCCCCCATTACGTCATGCTTCAGAAATGTGGAAAATGGTCCGTTTTCAAATGTTTTATTTTTGAACGTCAGTTTACATTTGTAGGTGGATCATCAGTGTTAGAGCTAAAATTAGCATGTTTAAAGTGATTTTCATGCTTCCAGGGGCTCGGGAAGTGAATTAAATACTATTTGGAGGCATTTAATGTTCAAGCAAAAACAGCTGATTTTTGAAAAAAGAGATAACACCCCCCCATTACTTCATGCTTCAGAAATGTGGAAAATGGTCCGTTTTCAAATGTTTTATTTTTGAACGTCAGTTCACATTTGTAGGTGGATCATCAGTGTTAGAGGTAAAATTAGCATGTTTAAAGTGATTTTCATGCTTCCAGGGGCCGTAAACACAAGATTTATGGAATGGTTAAAAGTGCATGAAAATGGCCAATTTACTCACTCTGAGTTCTCAAAAAGGGTTTCTTCACCCCGGGAAGTTAATTAAATACCATTTGGAGGCATTTAATGTTCGAGCAAAAACGGATGATTTTCGACAAAAGAGATAACACCCCCCCATTACGTCATGCTTCAGAAATGTGGAAAATGGTCCGTTTTCAAATGTTTTATTTTTGAACGTCAGTTCACATTTGTAGGTGGATCATCAGTGTTAGAGCTAAAATTAGCATGTTTAAAGTGATTTTCATGCTTCCAGGGGCTCGGGAAGTGAATTAAATACTATTTGGAGGCATTTAATGTTCAAGCAAAAACAGCTGATTTTTGACAAAAGAGATAACACCCCCCCATTACGTCATATTTCAGAAATGTGGAAAATGGTCCGTTTTCAAATGTTTTATTTTTGAACGTCAGTTCACATTTGTAGGTGGATCATCAGTGTTAGAGCTAAAATTAGCATGTTTAAAGTGATTTTCATGCTTCCAGGCGCCCTAAACACAAGATTTATTGAATGGTTAAAAGTGCATGAAAATGGCCAATTTACTCACTCTGAGTTCTCAAAAAGGGTTTCTTCACCCCGGGAAGTTAATTAAATACTATTTGGAGGCATTTAATGTTCAAGCAAAAACGGCTGATTTTCGAAAAAAGAGATAACACCCCCCCCATTACGTCATGCTTCAGAAATGTGGAAAATGGTCCGTTTTCAAATGTTTTATTTTTGAACGTCAGTTCACATTTGTAGGTGGATCATCAGTGTTAGAGCTAAAATTAGCATGTTTAAAGTGATTTTCATGCTTCCAGGGGCCCTAAACACAAGATTTATGGAATGGTTAAAAGTGCATGAAAATGGCCAATTTACTCACTCTGAGTTCTCAAAAAGGGTTTCTTCACCCCGGGAAGTTAATTAAATACCATTTGGAGGCATTTAATGTTCGAGCAAAAACGGCTGATTTTCGACAAAAGAGATAACACCCCCCCCCCCATTACACCATGCTTCAGAAATGTGGAAAATGGTCCGTTTTCAAATGTTTTTATTTTTGAACATCAGTTTACATTTGTAGGTGGATCATCAGTGTTAGAGCTAAAATTAGCATGTTTAAAGTGATTTTCATGCTTCCAGGGGCTCGGGAAGTGAATTAAATACTATTTGGAGGCATTTAATGTTCAAGCAAAAACAGCTGATTTTTGAAAAAAGAGATAACACCCCCACATTACTTCATGCTTCAGAAATGTGGAAAATGGTCCGTTTTCAAATGTTTTATTTTTGAACGTCAGTTCACATTTGTAGGTGGATCATCAGTGTTAGAGGTAAAATTAGCATGTTTAAAGTGATTTTCATGCTTCCAGGGGCCGTAAACACAAGATTTATGGAATGGTTAAAAGTGCATGAAAATGGCCAATTTACTCACTCTGAGTTCTCAAAAAGGGTTTCTTCACCCCGGGAAGTTAATTAAATACCATTTTTGAGGCATTTAATGTTCGAGCAAAAACGGATGATTTTCGACAAAAGAGATAACACCCCCCCATTACGTCATGCTTCAGAAATGTGGAAAATGGTCCGTTTTCAAATGTTTTATTTTTGAACGTCAGTTCACATTTGTAGGTGGATCATCAGTGTTAGAGCTAAAATTAGCATGTTTAAAGTGATTTTCATGCTTCCAGGGGCTCGGGAAGTGAATTAAATACTATTTGGAGGCATTTAATGTTCAAGCAAAAACAGCTGATTTTTGACAAAAGAGATAACACCCCCCCATTACGTCATATTTCAGAAATGTGAAAAATGGTCAGTTTTCAAATGTTTTATTTTTGAACGTCAGTTCACATTTGTAGGTGGATCATCAGTGTTAGAGCTAAAATTAGCATGTTTAAAGTGATTTTCATGCTTCCAGGCGCCCTAAACACAAGATTTATTGAATGGTTAAAAGTGCATGAAAATGGCCAATTTACTCACTCTGAGTTCTCAAAAAGGGTTTCTTCACCCCGGGAAGTTAATTAAATACCATTTGGAGGCATTTAATGTTCGAGCCAAAACGGCTGATTTTCGACAAAAGAGATAACACCCCCCCATTACGTCATGTTTCAGAAATGTGGAAAATGGTCCGTTTTCAAATGTTTTATTTTTTAACGTCAGTTCACATTTGTAGGTGGATCATCAGTGTTAGAGCTAAAATTAGCATGTTTAAAGTGATTTTCATGCTTCCAGGGGCTCGGGAAGTGAATTAAATACTATTTGGAGGCATTTAATGTTCAAGCAAAAACAGCTGATTTTTGAAAAAAGAGATAACACCCCTCCATTACTTCATGCTTCAGAAATGTGGAAAATGGTCCGTTTTCAAATGTTTTATTTTTGAACGTCAGTTCACATTTGTAGGTGGATCATCAGTGTTAGAGGTAAAATTAGCATGTTTAAAGTGATTTTCATGCTTCCAGGGGCCCTAAACACAAGATTTATGGAATGGTTAAAAGTGCATGAAAATGGCCAATTCACTCACTCTGAGTTCTCAAAAAGGGTTTCTTCACCCCGGGAAGTTAATTAAATACCATTTGGAGGCATTTAATGTTCGAGCAAAAACGGCTGATTTTCGACAAAAGAGATAACACCCCCCCATTACGTCATGCTTCAGAAATGTGGAAAATGGTCCGTTTTCAAATGTTTTAATTTTTGAACGTCAGTTCACATTTGTAGGTGGATCATCAGTGTTAGAGCTAAAATTAGCATGTTTAAAGTGATTTTCATGCTTCCAGGGGCTCGGGAAGTGAATTAAATACTATTTGGAGGCATTTAATGTTCAAGCAAAAACAGCTGATTTTTGAAAAAAGAGATAACACCCCCCCATTACTTCATGCTTCAGAAATGTGGAAAATGGTCCGTTTTCAAATGTTTTATTTTTGAACGTCAGTTCACATTTGTAGGTGGATCATCAGTGTTAGAGCTAAAATTAGCATGTTTAAAGTGATTTTCATGCTTCCATGGGCCCTAAACACAAGATTTATGGAATGGTTAAAAGTGCATGAAAATGGCCAATTTACTCACTCTGAGTTCTCAAAAAGGGTTTCTTCACCCCGGGAAGTTAATTAAATACCATTTGGAGGCATTTAATGTTCGAGCAAAAACGGCTGATTTTCGACAAAAGAGATAACACCCCCCCATTACGTCATGCTTCAGAAATGTGGAAAATGGTCCGTTTTCAAATGTTTTATTTTTGAACGTCAGTTCACATTTGTAGGTGGATCATCAGTGTTAGAGCTAAAATTAGCATGTTTAAAGTGATTTTCATGCTTCCAGGGGCTCGGGAAGTGAATTAAATACTATTTGGAGGCATTTAATGTTCAAGCAAAAACAGCTGATTTTTGACAAAAGAGATAACACCCCCCATTACGTCATGCTTCAGAAACGTGGAAAATGGTCCGTTTTCAAATGTTTTATTTTTGAACGTCAGTTCACATTTGTAGGTGGATCATCAGTGTTAGAGCTAAAATTAGCATGCTTAAAGTGATTTTCATGCTTCCAGGGGCCCTAAACACAAGATTTATGGAATGGTTAAAAGTGCATGAAAATGGCCAATTTACTCACTCTGAGTTCTCAAAAAAGGTTTCTTCATCCCGGGAAGTTAATTAAATACCATTTGGAGGCATTTAATGTTCGAGCTAAAACGGATGATTTTCGACAAAAGAGATAACACCCCCCCCCATTACGTCATGCTTCAGAAATGTGGAAAATGGTCCGTTTTCAAATGTTTTATTTTTGAACGTCAGTTCACATTTGTAGGTGGATCATCAGAGTTAGAGCTAAAATTAGCATGTTTAAAGTGATTTCATGCTTCCAGGGGCTCGGGAAGTGAATTAAATACTATTTGGAGGCATTTAATGTTCAAGCAAAAACAGCTGATTTTTGACAAAAGAGATAACACCCCCCCATTACGTCATGCTTCAGAAATGTGGAAAATGGTCCGTTTTCAAATGTTTTATTTTTGAACGTCAGTTCACATTTGTAGGTGGATCATCAGTGTTAGAGCTAAAATTAGCATGTTTAAAGTGATTTTCATGCTTCCATGGGCCCTAAACACAAGATTTATGGAATGGTTAAAAGTGCATGAAAATGGCCAATTTACTCACTCTGAGTTCTCAAAAAGGGTTTCTTCACCCCGGGAAGTTAATTAAATACCATTTGGAGGCATTTAATGTTCGAGCAAAAACTGATGATTTTCGACAAAAGAGATAACACCCCCCCATTACGTCATGCTTCAGAAATGTGGAAAATGGTCCGTTTTCAAATGTTTTATTTTTGAACGTCAGTTCACATTTGTAGGTGGATCATCAGTGTTAGAGCTAAAATTAGCATGTTTAAAGTGATTTTCATGCTTCCAGGGGCTCGGGAAGTGAATTAAATACTATTTGGAGGCATTTAATGTTCAAGCAAAAACGGCTGATTTTCGAAAAAAGAGATAACACCCCCCCCATTACGTCATGCTTCAGAAATGTGGGAAATGGTCCGTTTTCAAATGTTTTATTTTTGAACGTCAGTTCACATTTGTAGGTGGATCATCAGTGTTAGAGCTAAAATTAGCATGTTTAAAGTGATTTTCATGCTTCCAGGGGCCCTAAACACAAGATTTATGGAATGGTTAAAAGTGCATGAAAATGGCCAATTTACTCACTCTGAGTTCTCAAAAAGGGTTTCTTCACCCCGGGAAGTTAATTAAATACCATTTGGAGGCATTTAATGTTCGAGCAAAAACGGCTGATTTTCAACAAAAGAGATAACACCCCCCCCCCCATTACGTCATGCTTCAGAAATGTGGAAAATGGTCCGTTTTCAAATGTTTTATTTTTGAACGTCAGTTTACATTTGTAGGTGGATCATCAGTGTTAGAGCTAAAATTAGCATGTTTAAAGTGATTTTCATGCTTCCAGGGGCTCGGGAAGTGAATTAAATACTATTTGGAGGCATTTAATGTTCAAGCAAAAACAGCTGATTTTTGAAAAAAGAGATAACACCCCCCCATTACTTCATGCTTCAGAAATGTGGAAAATGGTCCGTTTTCAAATGTTTTATTTTTGAACGTCAGTTCACATTTGTAGGTGGATCATCAGTGTTAGAGGTAAAATTAGCATGTTTAAAGTGATTTTCATGCTTCCAGGGGCCGTAAACACAAGATTTATGGAATGGTTAAAAGTGCATGAAAATGGCCAATTTACTCACTCTGAGTTCTCAAAAAGGGTTTCTTCACCCCGGGAAGTTAATTAAATACCATTTGGAGGCATTTAATGTTCGAGCAAAAACGGATGATTTTCGACAAAAGAGATAACACCCCCCCATTACGTCATGCTTCAGAAATGTGGAAAATGGTCCGTTTTCAAATGTTTTATTTTTGAACGTCAGTTCACATTTGTAGGTGGATCATCAGTGTTAGAGCTAAAATTAGCATGTTTAAAGTGATTTTCATGCTTCCAGGGGCTCGGGAAGTGAATTAAATACTATTTGGAGGCATTTAATGTTCAAGCAAAAACAGCTGATTTTTGACAAAAGAGATAACACCCCCCCATTACGTCATATTTCAGAAATGTGGAAAATGGTCCGTTTTCAAATGTTTTATTTTTGAACGTCAGTTCACATTTGTAGGTGGATCATCAGTGTTAGAGCTAAAATTAGCATGTTTAAAGTGATTTTCATGCTTCCAGGCGCCCTAAACACAAGATTTATTGAATGGTTAAAAGTGCATGAAAATGGCCAATTTACTCACTCTGAGTTCTCAAAAAGGGTTTCTTCACCCCGGGAAGTTAATTAAATACTATTTGGAGGCATTTAATGTTCAAGCAAAAACGGCTGATTTTCGAAAAAAGAGATAACACCCCCCCCATTACGTCATGCTTCAGAAATGTGGAAAATGGTCCGTTTTCAAATGTTTTATTTTTGAACGTCAGTTCACATTTGTAGGTGGATCATCAGTGTTAGAGCTAAAATTAGCATGTTTAAAGTGATTTTCATGCTTCCAGGGGCCCTAAACACAAGATTTATGGAATGGTTAAAAGTGCATGAAAATGGCCAATTTACTCACTCTGAGTTCTCAAAAAGGGTTTCTTCACCCCGGGAAGTTAATTAAATACCATTTGGAGGCATTTAATGTTCGAGCAAAAACGGCTGATTTTCGACAAAAGAGATAACACCCCCCCCCCCCATTACACCATGCTTCAGAAATGTGGAAAATGGTCCGTTTTCAAATGTTTTTATTTTTGAACGTCAGTTTACATTTGTAGGTGGATCATCAGTGTTAGAGCTAAAATTAGCATGTTTAAAGTGATTTTCATGCTTCCAGGGGCTCGGGAAGTGAATTAAATACTATTTGGAGGCATTTAATGTTCAAGCAAAAACAGCTGATTTTTGAAAAAAGAGATAACACCCCCCCATTACTTCATGCTTCAGAAATGTGGAAAATGGTCCGTTTTCAAATGTTTTATTTTTGAACGTCAGTTCACATTTGTAGGTGGATCATCAGTGTTAGAGGTAAAATTAGCATGTTTAAAGTGATTTTCATGCTTCCAGGGGCCGTAAACACAAGATTTATGGAATGGTTAAAAGTGCATGAAAATGGCCAATTTACTCACTCTGAGTTCTCAAAAAGGGTTTCTTCACCCCGGGAAGTTAATTAAATACCATTTTTGAGGCATTTAATGTTCGAGCAAAAACGGATGATTTTCGACAAAAGAGATAACACCCCCCCATTACGTCATGCTTCAGAAATGTGGAAAATGGTCCGTTTTCAAATGTTTTATTTTTGAACGTCAGTTCACATTTGTAGGTGGATCATCAGTGTTAGAGCTAAAATTAGCATGTTTAAAGTGATTTTCATGCTTCCAGGGGCTCGGGAAGTGAATTAAATACTATTTGGAGGCATTTAATGTTCAAGCAAAAACAGCTGATTTTTGACAAAAGAGATAACACCCCCCCATTACGTCATATTTCAGAAATGTGAAAAATGGTCCGTTTTCAAATGTTTTATTTTTGAACGTCAGTTCACATTTGTAGGTGGATCATCAGTGTTAGAGCTAAAATTAGCATGTTTAAAGTGATTTTCATGCTTCCAGGCGCCCTAAACACAAGATTTATTGAATGGTTAAAAGTGCATGAAAATGGCCAATTTACTCACTCTGAGTTCTCAAAAAGGGTTTCTTCACCCCGGGAAGTTAATTAAATACCATTTGGAGGCATTTAATGTTCGAGCCAAAACGGCTGATTTTCGACAAAAGAGATAACACCCCCCCATTACGTCATGTTTCAGAAATGTGGAAAATGGTCCGTTTTCAAATGTTTTATTTTTTAACGTCAGTTCACATTTGTAGGTGGATCATCAGTGTTAGAGCTAAAATTAGCATGTTTAAAGTGATTTTCATGCTTCCAGGGGCTCGGTAAGTGAATTAAATACTATTTGGAGGCATTTAATGTTCAAGCAAAAACAGCTGATTTTTGAAAAAAGAGATAACACCCCTCCATTACTTCATGCTTCAGAAATGTGGAAAATGGTCCGTTTTCAAATGTTTTATTTTTGAACGTCAGTTCACATTTGTAGGTGGATCATCAGTGTTAGAGGTAAAATTAGCATGTTTAAAGTGATTTTCATGCTTCCAGGGGCCCTAAACACAAGATTTATGGAATGGTTAAAAGTGCATGAAAATGGCCAATTCACTCACTCTGAGTTCTCAAAAAGGGTTTCTTCACCCCGGGAAGTTAATTAAATACCATTTGGAGGCATTTAATGTTCGAGCAAAAACGGCTGATTTTCGACAAAAGAGTTAACACCCCCCCATTACGTCATGCTTCAGAAATGTGGAAAATGGTCCGTTTTCAAATGTTTTATTTTTGAACGTCAGTTCACATTTGTAGGTGGATCATCAGTGTTAGAGCTAAAATTAGCATGCTTAAAGTGATTTTCATGCTTCCAGGGGCCCTAAACACAAGATTTATGGAATGGTTAAAAGTGCATGAAAATGGCCAATTTACTCACTCTGAGTTCTCAAAAAAGGTTTCTTCATCCCGGGAAGTTAATTAAATACCATTTGGAGGCATTTAATGTTCGAGCTAAAACGGATGATTTTCGACAAAAGAGATAACACCCCCCCCATTACGTCATGCTTCAGAAATGTGGAAAATGGTCCGTTTTCAAATGTTTTATTTTTGAACGTCAGTTCACATTTGTAGGTGGATCATCAGAGTTAGAGCTAAAATTAGCATGTTTAAAGTGATTTCATGCTTCCAGGGGCTCGGGAAGTGAATTAAATACTATTTGGAGGCATTTAATGTTCAAGCAAAAACAGCTGATTTTTGACAAAAGAGATAACACCCCCCCCATTACGTCATGCTTCAGAAATGTGGAAAATGGTCCGTTTTCAAATGTTTTATTTTTGAACGTCAGTTCACATTTGTAGGTGGATCATCAGTGTTAGAGCTAAAATTAGCATGTTTAAAGTGATTTTCATGCTTCCATGGGCCCTAAACACAAGATTTATGGAATGGTTAAAAGTGCATGAAAATGGCCAATTTACTCACTCTGAGTTCTCAAAAAGGGTTTCTTCACCCCGGGAAGTTAATTAAATACCATTTGGAGGCATTTAATGTTCGAGCAAAAACGGATGATTTTCGACAAAAGAGATAACACCCCCCCATTACGTCATGCTTCAGAAATGTGGAAAATGGTCCGTTTTCAAATGTTTTATTTTTGAACGTCAGTTCACATTTGTAGGTGGATCATCAGTGTTAGAGCTAAAATTAGCATGTTTAAAGTGATTTTCATGCTTCCAGGGGCTCGGGAAGTGAATTAAATACTATTTGGAGGCATTTAATGTTCAAGCAAAAACAGCTGATTTTTGACAAAAGAGATAACACCCCCCCATTACGTCATATTTCAGAAATGTGGAAAATGGTCCGTTTTCAAATGTTTTATTTTTGAACGTCAGTTCACATTTGTAGGTGGATCATCAGTGTTAGAGCTAAAATTAGCATGTTTAAAGTGATTTTCATGCTTCCATGGGCCCTAAACACAAGATTTATGGAATGGTTAAAAGTGCATGAAAATGGCCAATTTACTCACTCTGAGTTCTCAAAAAGGGTTTCTTCACCCCGGGAAGTTAATTAAATACCATTTGGAGGCATTTAATGTTCGAGCAAAAACGGCTGATTTTCGACAAAAGAGATAACACCCCCCCATTACGTCATGCTTCAGAAATGTGGAAAATGGTCCGTTTTCAAATGTTTTAATTTTTGAACGTCAGTTCACATTTGTAGGTGGATCATCAGTGTTAGAGCTAAAATTAGCATGTTTAAAGTGATTTTCATGCTTCCAGGGGCTCGGGAAGTGAATTAAATACTATTTGGAGGCATTTAATGTTCAAGCAAAAACAGCTGATTTTTGAAAAAAGAGATAACACCCCCCCATTACTTCATGCTTCAGAAATGTGGAAAATGGTCCGTTTTCAAATGTTTTATTTTTGAACGTCAGTTCACATTTGTAGGTGGATCATCAGTGTTAGAGCTAAAATTAGCATGTTTAAAGTGATTTTCATGCTTCCATGGGCCCTAAACACAAGATTTATGGAATGGTTAAAAGTGCATGAAAATGGCCAATTTACTCACTCTGAGTTCTCAAAAAGGGTTTCTTCACCCCGGGAAGTTAATTAAATACCATTTGGAGGCATTTAATGTTCGAGCAAAAACGGCTGATTTTCGACAAAAGAGATAACACCCCCCCATTACGTCATGCTTCAGAAATGTGGAAAATGGTCCGTTTTCAAATGTTTTATTTTTGAACGTCAGTTCACATTTGTAGGTGGATCATCAGTGTTAGAGCTAAAATTAGCATGTTTAAAGTGATTTTCATGCTTCCAGGGGCTCGGGAAGTGAATTAAATACTATTTGGAGGCATTTAATGTTCAAGCAAAAACAGCTGATTTTTGAAAAAAGAGATAACACCCCCCCATTACTTCATGCTTCAGAAATGTGGAAAATGGTCCGTTTTCAAATGTTTTATTTTTGAACGTCAGTTCACATTTGTAGGTGGATCATCAGTGTTAGAGGTAAAATTAGCATGTTTAAAGTGATTTTCATGCTTCCAGGGGCCGTAAACACAAGATTTATGGAATGGTTAAAAGTGCATGAAAATGGCCAATTTACTCACTCTGAGTTCTCAAAAAGGGTTTCTTCACCCCGGGAAGTTAATTAAATACCATTTGGAGGCATTTAATGTTCGAGCAAAAACGGATGATTTTCGACAAAAGAGATAACACCCCCCCATTACGTCATGCTTCAGAAATGTGGAAAATGGTCCGTTTTCAAATGTTTTATTTTTGAACGTCAGTTCACATTTGTAGGTGGATCATCAGTGTTAGAGCTAAAATTAGCATGTTTAAAGTGATTTTCATGCTTCCAGGGGCTCGGGAAGTGAATTAAATACTATTTGGAGGCATTTAATGTTCAAGCAAAAACAGCTGATTTTTGACAAAAGAGATAACACCCCCCCATTACGTCATATTTCAGAAATGTGGAAAATGTCCGTTTTCAAATGTTTTATTTTTGAACGTCAGTTCACATTTGTAGGTGGATCATCAGTGTTAGAGCTAAAATTAGCATGTTTAAAGTGATTTTCATGCTTCCAGGCGCCCTAAACACAAGATTTATTGAATGGTTAAAAGTGCATGAAAATGGCCAATTTACTCACTCTGAGTTCTCAAAAAGGGTTTCTTCACCCCGGGAAGTTAATTAAATACCATTTGGAGGCATTTAATGTTCGAGCCAAAACGGCTGATTTTCGACAAAAGAGATAACACCCCCCCATTACGTCATGTTTCAGAAATGTGGAAAATGGTCCGTTTTCAAATGTTTTATTTTTTAACGTCAGTTCACATTTGTAGGTGGATCATCAGTGTTAGAGCTAAAATTAGCATGTTTAAAGTGATTTTCATGCTTCCAGGGGCTCGGTAAGTGAATTAAATACTATTTGGAGGCATTTAATGTTCAAGCAAAAACAGCTGATTTTTGAAAAAAGAGATAACACCCCTCCATTACTTCATGCTTCAGAAATGTGGAAAATGGTCCGTTTTCAAATGTTTTATTTTTGAACGTCAGTTCACATTTGTAGGTGGATCATCAGTGTTAGAGGTAAAATTAGCATGTTTAAAGTGATTTTCATGCTTCCAGGGGCCCTAAACACAAGATTTATGGAATGGTTAAAAGTGCATGAAAATGGCCAATTCACTCACTCTGAGTTCTCAAAAAGGGTTTCTTCACCCCGGGAAGTTAATTAAATACCATTTGGAGGCATTTAATGTTCGAGCCAAAACGGCTGATTTTCGACAAAAGAGATAACACCCCCCCATTACGTCATGTTTCAGAAATGTGGAAAATGGTCCGTTTTCAAATGTTTTATTTTTTAACGTCAGTTCACATTTGTAGGTGGATCATCAGTGTTAGAGCTAAAATTAGCATGTTTAAAGTGATTTTCATGCTTCCAGGGGCTCGGGAAGTGAATTAAATACTATTTGGAGGCATTTAATGTTCAAGCAAAAACAGCTGATTTTTGAAAAAAGAGATAACACCCCTCCATTACTTCATGCTTCAGAAATGTGGAAAATGGTCCGTTTTCAAATGTTTTATTTTTGAACGTCAGTTCACATTTGTAGGTGGATCATCAGTGTTAGAGGTAAAATTAGCATGTTTAAAGTGATTTTCATGCTTCCAGGGGCCCTAAACACAAGATTTATGGAATGGTTAAAAGTGCATGAAAATGGCCAATTCACTCACTCTGAGTTCTCAAAAAGGGTTTCTTCACCCCGGGAAGTTAATTAAATACCATTTGGAGGCATTTAATGTTCGAGCAAAAACGGATGATTTTCGACAAAAGAGATAACACCCCCCCATTACGTCATGCTTCAGAAATGTGGAAAATGGTCCGTTTTCAAATGTTTTATTTTTGAACGTCAGTTCACATTTGTAGGTGGATCATCAGTGTTAGAGCTAAAATTAGCATGTTTAAAGTGATTTTCATGCTTCCAGGGGCTCGGGAAGTGAATTAAATACTATTTGGAGGCATTTAATGTTCAAGCAAAAACAGCTGATTTTTGACAAAAGAGATAACACCCCCCCATTACGTCATATTTCAGAAATGTGGAAAATGGTCCGTTTTCAAATGTTTTATTTTTGAACGTCAGTTCACATTTGTAGGTGGATCATCAGTGTTAGAGCTAAAATTAGCATGTTTAAAGTGATTTTCATGCTTCCATGGGCCCTAAACACAAGATTTATGGAATGGTTAAAAGTGCATGAAAATGGCCAATTTACTCACTCTGAGTTCTCAAAAAGGGTTTCTTCACCCCGGGAAGTTAATTAAATACCATTTGGAGGCATTTAATGTTCGAGCAAAAACGGCTGATTTTCGACAAAAGAGATAACACCCCCCCATTACGTCATGCTTCAGAAATGTGGAAAATGGTCCGTTTTCAAATGTTTTAATTTTTGAACGTCAGTTCACATTTGTAGGTGGATCATCAGTGTTAGAGCTAAAATTAGCATGTTTAAAGTGATTTTCATGCTTCCAGGGGCTCGGGAAGTGAATTAAATACTATTTGGAGGCATTTAATGTTCAAGCAAAAACAGCTGATTTTTGAAAAAAGAGATAACACCCCCCCATTACTTCATGCTTCAGAAATGTGGAAAATGGTCCGTTTTCAAATGTTTTATTTTTGAACGTCAGTTCACATTTGTAGGTGGATCATCAGTGTTAGAGCTAAAATTAGCATGTTTAAAGTGATTTTCATGCTTCCATGGGCCCTAAACACAAGATTTATGGAATGGTTAAAAGTGCATGAAAATGGCCAATTTACTCACTCTGAGTTCTCAAAAAGGGTTTCTTCACCCCGGGAAGTTAATTAAATACCATTTGGAGGCATTTAATGTTCGAGCAAAAACGGCTGATTTTCGACAAAAGAGATAACACCCCCCCATTACGTCATGCTTCAGAAATGTGGAAAATGGTCCGTTTTCAAATGTTTTATTTTTGAACGTCAGTTCACATTTGTAGGTGGATCATCAGTGTTAGAGCTAAAATTAGCATGTTTAAAGTGATTTTCATGCTTCCAGGGGCTCGGGAAGTGAATTAAATACTATTTGGAGGCATTTAATGTTCAAGCAAAAACAGCTGATTTTTGAAAAAAGAGATAACACCCCCCCATTACTTCATGCTTCAGAAATGTGGAAAATGGTCCGTTTTCAAATGTTTTATTTTTGAACGTCAGTTCACATTTGTAGGTGGATCATCAGTGTTAGAGGTAAAATTAGCATGTTTAAAGTGATTTTCATGCTTCCAGGGGCCGTAAACACAAGATTTATGGAATGGTTAAAAGTGCATGAAAATGGCCAATTTACTCACTCTGAGTTCTCAAAAAGGGTTTCTTCACCCCGGGAAGTTAATTAAATACCATTTGGAGGCATTTAATGTTCGAGCAAAAACGGATGATTTTCGACAAAAGAGATAACACCCCCCCATTACGTCATGCTTCAGAAATGTGGAAAATGGTCCGTTTTCAAATGTTTTATTTTTGAACGTCAGTTCACATTTGTAGGTGGATCATCAGTGTTAGAGCTAAAATTAGCATGTTTAAAGTGATTTTCATGCTTCCAGGGGCTCGGGAAGTGAATTAAATACTATTTGGAGGCATTTAATGTTCAAGCAAAAACAGCTGATTTTTGACAAAAGAGATAACACCCCCCCATTACGTCATATTTCAGAAATGTGGAAAATGTCCGTTTTCAAATGTTTTATTTTTGAACGTCAGTTCACATTTGTAGGTGGATCATCAGTGTTAGAGCTAAAATTAGCATGTTTAAAGTGATTTTCATGCTTCCAGGCGCCCTAAACACAAGATTTATTGAATGGTTAAAAGTGCATGAAAATGGCCAATTTACTCACTCTGAGTTCTCAAAAAGGGTTTCTTCACCCCGGGAAGTTAATTAAATACCATTTGGAGGCATTTAATGTTCGAGCCAAAACGGCTGATTTTCGACAAAAGAGATAACACCCCCCCATTACGTCATGTTTCAGAAATGTGGAAAATGGTCCGTTTTCAAATGTTTTATTTTTTAACGTCAGTTCACATTTGTAGGTGGATCATCAGTGTTAGAGCTAAAATTAGCATGTTTAAAGTGATTTTCATGCTTCCAGGGGCTCGGTAAGTGAATTAAATACTATTTGGAGGCATTTAATGTTCAAGCAAAAACAGCTGATTTTTGAAAAAAGAGATAACACCCCTCCATTACTTCATGCTTCAGAAATGTGGAAAATGGTCCGTTTTCAAATGTTTTATTTTTGAACGTCAGTTCACATTTGTAGGTGGATCATCAGTGTTAGAGGTAAAATTAGCATGTTTAAAGTGATTTTCATGCTTCCAGGGGCCCTAAACACAAGATTTATGGAATGGTTAAAAGTGCATGAAAATGGCCAATTCACTCACTCTGAGTTCTCAAAAAGGGTTTCTTCACCCCGGGAAGTTAATTAAATACCATTTGGAGGCATTTAATGTTCGAGCCAAAACGGCTGATTTTCGACAAAAGAGATAACACCCCCCCATTACGTCATGTTTCAGAAATGTGGAAAATGGTCCGTTTTCAAATGTTTTATTTTTTAACGTCAGTTCACATTTGTAGGTGGATCATCAGTGTTAGAGCTAAAATTAGCATGTTTAAAGTGATTTTCATGCTTCCAGGGGCTCGGTAAGTGAATTAAATACTATTTGGAGGCATTTAATGTTCAAGCAAAAACAGCTGATTTTTGAAAAAAGAGATAACACCCCTCCATTACTTCATGCTTCAGAAATGTGGAAAATGGTCCGTTTTCAAATGTTTTATTTTTGAACGTCAGTTCACATTTGTAGGTGGATCATCAGTGTTAGAGGTAAAATTAGCATGTTTAAAGTGATTTTCATGCTTCCAGGGGCCCTAAACACAAGATTTATGGAATGGTTAAAAGTGCATGAAAATGGCCAATTCACTCACTCTGAGTTCTCAAAAAGGGTTTCTTCACCCCGGGAAGTTAATTAAATACCATTTGGAGGCATTTAATGTTCGAGCAAAAACGGCTGATTTTCGACAAAAGAGTTAACACCCCCCCATTACGTCATGCTTCAGAAATGTGGAAAATGGTCCGTTTTCAAATGTTTTATTTTTGAACGTCAGTTCACATTTGTAGGTGGATCATCAGTGTTAGAGCTAAAATTAGCATGCTTAAAGTGATTTTCATGCTTCCAGGGGCCCTAAACACAAGATTTATGGAATGGTTAAAAGTGCATGAAAATGGCCAATTTACTCACTCTGAGTTCTCAAAAAAGGTTTCTTCATCCCGGGAAGTTAATTAAATACCATTTGGAGGCATTTAATGTTCGAGCTAAAACGGATGATTTTCGACAAAAGAGATAACACCCCCCCCCATTACGTCATGCTTCAGAAATGTGGAAAATGGTCCGTTTTCAAATGTTTTATTTTTGAACGTCAGTTCACATTTGTAGGTGGATCATCAGAGTTAGAGCTAAAATTAGCATGTTTAAAGTGATTTCATGCTTCCAGGGGCTCGGGAAGTGAATTAAATACTATTTGGAGGCATTTAATGTTCAAGCAAAAACAGCTGATTTTTGACAAAAGAGATAACACCCCCCCATTACGTCATGCTTCAGAAATGTGGAAAATGGTCCATTTTCAAATGTTTTATTTTTGAACGTCAGTTCACATTTGTAGGTGGATCATCAGTGTTAGAGCTAAAATTAGCATGTTTAAAGTGATTTTCATGCTTCCAGGGGCTCGGGAAGTGAATTAAATACTATTTGGAGGCATTTAATGTTCAAGCAAAAACAGCTGATTTTTGACAAAAGAGATAACACCCCCCATTACGTCATATTTCAGAAATGTGGAAAATGGTCCGTTTTCAAATGTTTTATTTTTGAACGTCAGTTCACATTTGTAGGTGGATCATCAGTGTTAGAGCTAAAATTAGCATGTTTAAAGTGATTTTCATGCTTCCAGGCGCCCTAAACACAAGATTTATGGAATGGTTAAAAGTGCATGAAAATGGCCAATTTACTCACTCTGAGTTCTCAAAAAGGGTTTCTTCACCCCGGGAATTTAATTAAATACCATTTGGAGGCATTTAATGTTCGAGCCAAAACGGCTGATTTTCGACAAAAGAGATAACATCCCCCCATTACGCCATGCTTCAGAAATGTGGAAAATGGTCCGTTTTCAAATGTTTTATTTTTGAACGTCAGTTCACATTTGTAGGTGGATCATCAGTGTTAGAGCTAAAATTAGAATGTTTAAAGTGATTTTCATGCTTCCAGGGGCTCGGGAAGTGAATTAAATACTATTTGGAGGCATTTAATGTTCAAGCAAAAACAGCTGATTTTTGAAAAAAGAGATAACACCCCCCCATTACTTCATGCTTCAGAAATGTGGAAAATGGTCCGTTTTCAAATGTTTTATTTTTGAACGTCAGTTCACATTTGTAGGTGGATCATCAGTGTTAGAGGTAAAATTAGCATGTTTAAAGTGATTTTCATGCTTCCAGGGGCCCTAAACACAAGATTTATGGAATGGTTAAAAGTGCATGAAAATGGCCAATTCACTCACTCTGAGTTCTCAAAAAGGGTTTCTTCACCCCGGGAAGTTAATTAAATACCATTTGGAGGCATTTAATGTTCGAGCAAAAAAGGCTGATTTTCGACAAAAGAGATAACACCCCCCCATTACGTCATGCTTCAGAAATGTGGAAAATGGTCCGTTTTCAAATGTTTTATTTTTGAACGTCAGTTCACATTTGTAGGTGGATCATCAGTGTTAGAGCTAAAATTAGCATGTTTAAAGTGATTTTCATGCTTCCAGGGGCCCTAAACACAAGATTTATGGAATGGTTAAAAGTGCATGAAAATGGCCAATTCACTCACTCTGAGGTCTCAAAAAAGGTTTCTTCATCCCGGGAAGTTAATTAAATACCATTTGGAGGCATTTAATGTTCGAGCTAAAATGGATGATTTTCGACAAAAGAGATAACACCCCCCATTACGTCATGCTTCAGAAATGTGGAAAATGGTCCGTTTTCAAATGTTTTATTTTTGAATGTCAGTTCACATTTGTAGGTGGATCATCAGTGTAAGAGCTAAAATTAGCATGTTTAAAGTGATTTTCATGCTTCCAGGGGCTCGGGAAGTGAATTAAATACAATTTGGAGGCATTTAATGTTCAAGCAAAAACAGCTGATTTTTGACAAAAGAGATAACACCCCCCCATTACGTCATGCTTCAGAAATGTGGAAAATGGTCCGTTTTCAAATGTTTTATTTTTGAACGTCAGTTCACATTTGTAGGTGGATCATCAGTGTTAGAGCTAAAATTAGCATGTTTAAAGTGATTTTCATGCTTCCAGGCGCCCTAAACACAAGATTTATGGAATGGTTAAAAGTGCATGAAAATGGCCAATTTACTCACTCTGAGTTCTCAAAAAGGGTTTCTTCACCCCAGGAAGTTAATTAAATACCATTTGGAGGCATTTAATGTTCGAGCCAAAACGGCTGATTTTCGACAAAAGAGATAACACCCCCCCCATTACGTCATGCTTCAGAAATGTGGAAAATGGTCCATTTTCAAATGTTTTATTTTTGAACGTCAGTTCACATTTGTAGGTGGATCATCAGTGTTAGAGCTAAAATTAGCATGTTTAAAGTGATTTTCATGCTTCCAGGGGCTCGGGAAGTGAATTAAATACTATTTGGAGGCATTTAATGTTCAAGCAAAAACAGCTGATTTTTGACAAAAGAGATAACACCCCCCATTACGTCATGCTTCAGAAATGTGGAAAATGGTCCGTTTTCAAATGTTTTATTTTTGAACGTCAGTTCACATTTGTAGGTGGATCATCAGTGTTAGAGCTAAAATTAGCATGTTGTTTAAAGTGATTTTCTTGCTTCCAGGGGCCCTAAACACAAGATTTATGGAATGGTTAAAAGTGCATGAAAATGGCCAATTTACTCACTCTGAGTTCTCAAAAAAGGTTTCTTCATCCCGGGAAGTTAATTAAATACCATTTGGAGGCATTTAATGTTCGAGCTAAAACGGATGATTTTCGACAAAAGAGATAACACCCCCCCATTACGTCATGCTTCAGAAATGTGGAAAATGGTCCATTTTCAAATGTTTTATTTTTGAACGTCAGTTCACATTTGTAGGTGGATCATCAGTGTTAGAGCAAAAATTAGCATGTTTAAAGTGATTTTCATGCTTCCAGGGGCCCTAAACACAAGATTTATGGAATGGTTAAAAGTGCATGAAAATGGCCAATTTACTCACTCTGAGTTCTCAAAAAGGGTTTCTTCACCCCGGGAAGTTAATTAAATACCATTTGGAGGCATTTAATGTTCGAGCAAAAACGGCTGATTTTCGACAAAAGAGATAACACCCCCCCCATTACGTCATGCTTCAGAAATGTGGAAAATGGTCCGTTTTCAAATATTTTATTTTTGAACGTCAGTTCACATTTGTAGGTTGATCATCAGTGTTAGAGCTAAAATTAGCATGTTTAAAGTGATTTTCTTGCTTCCAGGGGCCCTAAACACAAGATTTATGGAATGGTTAAAAGTGCATGAAAATGGCCAATTTACTCACTCTGAGTTCTCAAAAAAGGTTTCTTCATCCCGGGAAGTTAATTAAATACCATTTGGAGGCATATAATGTTCGAGCTAAAACGGATGATTTTCGACAAAAGAGATAACACCCCCCCATTACGTCATGCTTCAGAAATGTGGAAAATGGTCCGTTTTCAAATGTTTTATTTTTGAACGTCAGTTCACATTTGTAGGTGGATCATCAGTGTTAGAGCTAAAATTAGCATGTTTAAAGTGATTTTCATGCTCCAGGGGCCCTAAACACAAGATTTATGGAATGGTTAAAAGTGCATGAAAATGGCCAATTTACTCACTCTGAGTTCTCAAAAAGGGTTTCTTCACCCCGGGAAGTTAATTAAATACCATTTGGAGGCATTTAATGTTCGAGCCAAAACGGCTGATTTTCGACAAAAGAGATAACACCCCCCCCATTACGTCATGCTTCAGAAATGTGGAAAATGGTCCGTTTTCAAATGTTTTATTTTTGAACGTCAGTTCACATTTGTTGGTGGATCATCAGTGTTAGAGCTAAAATTAGCATGTTTAAAGTGATTTTCATGCTTCCAGGGGCTCGGGAAGTGAATTAAATACTATTTGGAGGCATTTAATGTTCAAGCAAAAACAGCTGATTTTTGACAAAAGAGATAACACCCCCCCATTACGTCATGCTTCAGAAATGTGGAAAATGGTCCGTTTTCAAATGTTTTATTTTTGAACGTCAGTTCACATTTGTAGGTGGATCATCAGTGTTAGAGCTAAAATTAGCATGTTTAAAGTGATTTTCATGCTTCCAGGGGCCCTAAACACAAGATTTATGGAATGGTTAAAAGTGCATGAAAATGGCCAATTCACTCACTCTGAGGTCTCAAAAAAGGTTTCTTCATCCCGGGAAGTTAATTAAATACCATTTGGAGGCATTTAATGTTCGAGCTAAAATGGATGATTTTCGACAAAAGAGATAACACCCCCCATTACGTCATGCTTCAGAAATGTGGAAAATGGTCCGTTTTCAAATGTTTTATTTTTGAATGTCAGTTCACATTTGTAGGTGGATCATCAGTGTAAGAGCTAAAATTAGCATGTTTAAAGTGATTTTCATGCTTCCAGGGGCTCGGGAAGTGAATTAAATACAATTTGGAGGCATTTAATGTTCAAGCAAAAACAGCTGATTTTTGACAAAAGAGATAACACCCCCCCATTACGTCATGCTTCAGAAATGTGGAAAATGGTCCGTTTTCAAATGTTTTATTTTTGAACGTCAGTTCACATTTGTAGGTGGATCATCAGTGTTAGAGCTAAAATTAGCATGTTTAAAGTGATTTTCATGCTTCCAGGCGCCCTAAACACAAGATTTATGGAATGGTTAAAAGTGCATGAAAATGGCCAATTTACTCACTCTGAGTTCTCAAAAAGGGTTTCTTCACCCCAGGAAGTTAATTAAATACCATTTGGAGGCATTTAATGTTCGAGCCAAAACGGCTGATTTTCGACAAAAGAGATAACACCCCCCCCATTACGTCATGCTTCAGAAATGTGGAAAATGGTCCATTTTCAAATGTTTTATTTTTGAACGTCAGTTCACATTTGTAGGTGGATCATCAGTGTTAGAGCTAAAATTAGCATGTTTAAAGTGATTTTCATGCTTCCAGGGGCTCGGGAAGTGAATTAAATACTATTTGGAGGCATTTAATGTTCAAGCAAAAACAGCTGATTTTTGACAAAAGAGATAACACCCCCCATTACGTCATGCTTCAGAAATGTGGAAAATGGTCCGTTTTCAAATGTTTTATTTTTGAACGTCAGTTCACATTTGTAGGTGGATCATCAGTGTTAGAGCTAAAATTAGCATGTTGTTTAAAGTGATTTTCTTGCTTCCAGGGGCCCTAAACACAAGATTTATGGAATGGTTAAAAGTGCATGAAAATGGCCAATTTACTCACTCTGAGTTCTCAAAAAAGGTTTCTTCATCCCGGGAAGTTAATTAAATACCATTTGGAGGCATTTAATGTTCGAGCTAAAACGGATGATTTTCGACAAAAGAGATAACACCCCCCCATTACGTCATGCTTCAGAAATGTGGAAAATGGTCCATTTTCAAATGTTTTATTTTTGAACGTCAGTTCACATTTGTAGGTGGATCATCAGTGTTAGAGCAAAAATTAGCATGTTTAAAGTGATTTTCATGCTTCCAGGGGCCCTAAACACAAGATTTATGGAATGGTTAAAAGTGCATGAAAATGGCCAATTTACTCACTCTGAGTTCTCAAAAAGGGTTTCTTCACCCCGGGAAGTTAATTAAATACCATTTGGAGGCATTTAATGTTCGAGCAAAAACGGCTGATTTTCGACAAAAGAGATAACACCCCCCCCATTACGTCATGCTTCAGAAATGTGGAAAATGGTCCGTTTTCAAATATTTTATTTTTGAACGTCAGTTCACATTTGTAGGTTGATCATCAGTGTTAGAGCTAAAATTAGCATGTTTAAAGTGATTTTCTTGCTTCCAGGGGCCCTAAACACAAGATTTATGGAATGGTTAAAAGTGCATGAAAATGGCCAATTTACTCACTCTGAGTTCTCAAAAAAGGTTTCTTCATCCCGGGAAGTTAATTAAATACCATTTGGAGGCATATAATGTTCGAGCTAATACGGATGATTTTCGACAAAAGAGATAACACCCCCCCATTACGTCATGCTTCAGAAATGTGGAAAATGGTCCGTTTTCAAATGTTTTATTTTTGAACGTCAGTTCACATTTGTAGGTGGATCATCAGTGTTAGAGCTAAAATTAGCATGTTTAAAGTGATTTTCATGCTCCAGGGGCCCTAAACACAAGATTTATGGAATGGTTAAAAGTGCATGAAAATGGCCAATTTACTCACTCTGAGTTCTCAAAAAGGGTTTCTTCACCCCGGGAAGTTAATTAAATACCATTTGGAGGCATTTAATGTTCGAGCAAAAACGGCTGATTTTCGACAAAAGAGATAACACCCCCCCCCCATTACGTCATGCTTCAGAAATGTGGAAAATGGTCCGTTTTCAAATGTTTTATTTTTGAACGTCAGTTCACATTTGTAGGTGGATCATCAGTGTTAGAGCTAAAATTAGCATGTTTAAAGTGATTTTCATGCTTCCAGGGGCTCGGGAAGTGAATTAAATACTATTTGGAGGCATTTAATGTTCAAGCAAAAACAGCTGATTTTTGACAAAAGAGATAACACCCCCCATTACGTCATGCTTCAGAAATGTGGAAAATGGTCCGTTTTCAAATGTTTTATTTTTGAACGTCAGTTCACATTTGTAGGTGGATCATCAGTGTTAGAGCTAAAATTAGCATGTTTAAAGTGATATGGCCGAGATACCCGCCACCCCCTCTCAACACAATCCCCAAAGGAGGGAAACCGGAAACAGTTCTTAAGTTTTTGGAAGTGGGATGGAGTGACCATCCCGGCCGTATTTATTAAAACAAAAATTAAAACATTAAACGTTTCATGTTATGTACAATTTCATTACCATATTGCGATGTTTGGCTAACCTTAACAGATTCTCTAATACAGAGGTTCTCCTAGCCGAACTAGCATCCTACAAACATTTCTTGACATATTGAAATTGTACAACCTAACGTTTAAGGGCCAACGGCAAGGTCATAACCGGTGTCAAGATCCCTAACCAGACTTACCCCTCCCACTTGGGCTGGGCGACAGCACGGAGGCGTACCTCAAGTGCAACTATTACCAATTTCCCTTGACTTGACGGGGGCACCTAAAGACTCGACGCCAGTTAAAGGTCGTTCGAATACTCGTGTGAGGTATCTAGAAGGTACCGTAGACCTTATCCCAACCCCACACAACTTACCGCATCTGCCGTCGCAGATGTCACTGGCCCCGGGAAATTCCCCAGGAGGGGGCTGTAACCCCTCCTACAAAGGAAGGGGCCTTGACCGCCTTTCCTTTACTTCCGGCGACCCATCCTTAGAAGGGACCGCCTCCCCATTGAGGGGCCAATGGCCACCTCTCCCGAGCGCTCCCATCCGTGTTGGGTGACGCCCACTCATAGGGATCTACTAATTAGTGCTCACCGATCATGACCTTACCGCCTACCAAATAAATACGACAGTGCTAACTAAAACTCAGAATACCTTGGCCACTATGACCGAAAGGGCATGCATAAAATTCAACACTAAATCTGAATCTCTTTAATGGTAAAAACGTACTCAAACAGACCATTCTTTATTAACTCAATATCAACATGATACTCCAACCTGGAAACGAGAACACAAGCAAAATTAATCAACTTTCTTACAAACAACTGGCTGTCTTCAGGGGCTGGTGGGTGGGTCAAAATTGGCTCTTCGTTCTGTCCCGAGCTCACGTGCAGCGAGGAGGTGCAGCTTCAGAGCACAAGAACAAGAGGCCGTCTTCTGGTCTTGCGTCCCTTTTTATCCGTCTTCAGGGCGGGCGTATACCCGCCCCTGCCTGCCCCGAGGGCGTGGCTGGCTGCGTCAGTGTCTAGGCCAGCCCACTGTAGGGCGGGAACAGGCGCGCCCCGGCTACGCCGCTTCGGGCATACCAGCCGAGACGCGCCTCCCGCCCAAAAATGGCTTCCCGGGGGGATCGAGGCACTCAGCCATACGTTCGGGGGGACCAAGTTGGTCGCCCCTTTCCATATGGCCGAGATACCCGCCACCCCCTCTCAACACAATCCCCAAAGGAGGGAAACCGGAAACAGTTCTTAAGTTTTTGGAAGTGGGATGGAGTGACCATCCCGGCCGTATTTATTAAAACAAAAATTAAAACATTAAACGTTTCATGTTATGTACAATTTCATTACCATATTGCGATGTTTGGCTAACCTTAACAGATTCTCTAATACAGAGGTTCTCCTAGCCGAACTAGCATCCTACAAACATTTCTTGACATATTGAAATTGTACAACCTAACGTTTAAGGGCCAACGGCAAGGTCATAACCGGTGTCAAGATCCCTAACCAGACTTACCCCTCCCACTTGGGCTGGGCGACAGCACGGAGGCGTACCTCAAGTGCAACTATTACCAATTTCCCTTGACTTGACGGGGGCACCTAAAGACTCGACGCCAGTTAAAGGTCGTTCGAATACTCGTGTGAGGTATCTAGAAGGTACCGTAGACCTTATCCCAACCCCACACAACTTACCGCATCTGCCGTCGCAGATGTCACTGGCCCCGGGAAATTCCCCAGGAGGGGGCTGTAACCCCTCCTACAAAGGAAGGGGCCTTGACCGCCTTTCCTTTACTTCCGGCGACCCATCCTTAGAAGGGACCGCCTCCCCATTGAGGGGCCAATGGCCACCTCTCCCGAGCGCTCCCATCCGTGTTGGGTGACGCCCACTCATAGGGATCTACTAATTAGTGCTCACCGATCATGACCTTACCGCCACAGGCCCGGATAGTTGACCGGCTATCCGGGCCCCCCACAAAACTCCTAGCTAAAGGTCATGTTTCAACGTTTTTAACCATGCTAAGAAGTCTCCTATGAGTAACTCATTTCCCACCCGAGACAAATGCACACCATCCCCCAGATACATACTGTCATCATTAATACAACCGTGCGAGATAGAATGCAATGTCCTGGAACGAAACAACCTACTCACTTTGTTATTAAGTTTTCTAACAGAATGGTTCAAAGCAGGGATCGAAACAGCCCCCCGCCACACTTTTCGTGGGATCATATGAGACCACGCAATTATGCACCCCGGAACTTTCCTCGCCAACCAACTTACAGTGGAAAGCATGGCCTCCAGGAGAAGTCGTCTACCGGTGGTGACCAAATCATTGCCCCCTAAATGTACTATGACTATAGACGGCGGTGACCTCGTCCGCCCTAACAAACCCTCAAAGAATGCCTGAAACTGGTCAATACAGAGACCGCCCCTTCCGTAGAAGGACATTCTGTACCCGTATTCCCCAGCTACGTGAATCATGTCACCTGCTTCGAATACGTCTGCGGCACGCCTCACGTATGAGTGGCCCACGACCCACACCTTCTTTCTCACAGCCGGTGATGTCTGACCGCTGGCCTGGTGTTGGGTCGACTGCATAGTCCGCCCCGCCTCGAAGGCTTGCGTAACTGAAAACCAAACAAAAGACAAGAAGCGTGAGTACATTATTACAGCTTCACAACATGTGCAACCGCACATACCTCTTATAACAATTGGAGGACCAACGCCCCACTCGTTTTACTTGTTCCACATTAAGACCCCTGGCTGTAGCTTCAGTGGCAGCCCCTATCCGAAAGGAATGGGTCCCAAACTCACCCGGGTCCAAGCCCGCTGCAGTAATTGACATCGCGAGCACCCGCTGAAACTGAAACTTCGTCAGCGGGGTGGCGTCCGCGTGTCTCAACAATGTCCCTCCCCATGATGCCACCCTTCGTGCTAGGTAATCTTCTAAACACTTCACCGGACACATGGGGGACCCTGGAATCCTGCGAATGACTATGCAGTCTCCCACCCCACCTTGATCGGTTTTTGACTTAACAAAGGATACAGTCATCGTCTCACCCCTGATCTGAACGTGTTCCCGGCACAAACCCCCCACCACATCTTGTTTGTTCCTTGCCACCAACTCACTTATCCTCATCGCCCCGTGAAATGCAAGCGTAAAAGCAGCTCGGAACAAGCAAGCCTCGAACTGAGACGAGCATGTGGCGGGGAGTGTGGCCAGCAACTGGGCCAACCTATCCAGACCTATCGGGCGCCTCTCATCTACTCTGCGACCCTCAAGGCGTTGCCACCCACGTAGCGCTTTCTGTACCACGAAAGACGCTGTCGGGTCCTGGATATTATGAGCCCTGGCAACAAAGGAAATGGCAGCACGATGCCTCTGGGCTGTAGCCACCGACTTCCCAGCCCTACGCAAGGACATCAGAAAATGTACTACCCAATCCTCGTGCCCCCAAAGCCCCCCTCTCTCAGTCCCCAAAAAGGCTAAATAGGCCCGAAACGCCCCTTTGTATGCCTTCCTCGTCCTTGGTGCTAGACTCTCTCCCACGAGGTAACGAAGTTCGGGGCACCGAGAGACCAGAGAGCTTCGGGAAAGGGTGCTGGCTCTGGGTCCGCTGAGGGAAGGAAACCCAAGAAAGCCTGTATTTGAAAACGAGACAGTGCATCAGCAGCCTGATTCATCACCCCCGGGACATGTTTTGCTCTGAATACCACGTTCAGTTGCATACACAGTAAGACAATTTCTTTAAGCAGCCTTAAAATCATTTTACAACGTGCTGCCTGACTATTGATGCATTCTACAACGGTCATATTATCCGACCAAAATATGACAGAGTGATTTTTGAATCCATCGGGCCAGGTTCTGAGGGCCACCAAGATGGGAAACAGTTCAAGGAAAGCAATATTACTCGTCATCCCCCCTTCATGCCACCATGTTGGCCACCTTTGTGCCGACCATTTTGTGCCGAAGATGGCGCCGAAACCCATGCTTCCCGCTGAATCCGTCCATAGACCAAGCTCTTCAGAGGACAAGGCCGGTTTGTTCCAGACGACTCGACCATTGAAATCCGCCAAAAATGCTAACCAAATACGCATGTCCTGGCGGACCTCGGCCGATAATCTCGTGCGATGGTGACCCTCTTTTAGGCCGACCATCGCCTGGGCAATTGAACGGGAGAAGGGGCGGGCCATCGGGATTACCCTCAGGGCAAAATTCAACTTCCCCACCAATTGCTGCAATTGATGCAGCGTAACTTTAGATGCAATAATACACATTTGCAGGGCTGCCCTGAATTTCGACACTTTGGCAGCTGGTAAACGAAAACAACCCTCACTAGAGTCCAACTCGATCCCGAGAAACTCGAGGCAAGTCGTGGGACCCACAGTTTTACCTGGTGCCAATGGCACGCCAAATTGATTCATTAAAACACAAAATTCAGTCAAGGCCCGGGCACATTCATCATCCCCAGCGGCCCCAAGGAACAGAAAGTCATCGAGGTAATGCATCACATTTCGAAAACCCGTTTTCTTCGTGTAAACCCATTGTAGAAAACTACTGAATTTCTCGAAATATGCACAAGATATAGAGCACCCCATCGGCATACACCTATCCATGTAATACGAACCTTGAAACATGAATCCCAAAAGCCGTTGGTCTTCCGGGTATACCGGGAGCAAACGGAACGCTGACTCGATATCTGATTTCGCCATCAGCGTCCCGGGCCCCAGGCGATTCAAAATGGCTACGGCCTCATCGAATGATGCGTACCGCACCGAACATATCTCTGGATCAATTGCGTCGTTTACAGAAAGGCCATGAGGCGCTGATAAATTGTGAATCAATCGAAACTCACCTGGGTCCTTCTTGGGGACCACCCCTAAAGGAGAACAAACAAAATTTTGTACCGGGGGAACACTAAACGGGCCGGCAACCCGACCTCGGGTAACCTCTTTCCGGATCTTATCCTGTACTACAGTCATATGCTGCAAGACGGAAAGTTGGTTTTTGCACGACCCGACACCCTGAAAGTTCCCCACCGGGATGCGGAAACCATATGAAAAACCGTTTCGTAGCACCCCAGCTGAAGTACGATCTGGGTATTCGCTGAGCCAGGGAATCATCGCCAGGGTATCAATCGGGGTTGGTAAAGGCGCCCCTCGGACTATATTAGACCTGTTTGGCGCCCCCTCTACCCCCATTTTCACCCGATTTGGCTCTGCACGAGGACTCAGGATGGGGTGCCCCACAACCACTACATTCGTGTTTGAATTTACAAGATCCCGGGGGCCTAGTACATTTACTTCTGTTGAAATTGAAACAGAAACCCCTCTTCCCTGTATTGCCAGCGGGTCTTGGGTAATCGTCTGTACCCGTACCCGACCGAAAGGGCGTCCCCCCATTTTGGCGGGAGGATTCACCAACCGTACTCCCCACCAACGGCACTTTCAACATCCCCGACTCTTTCATCTTATTCCATGTCAAAGAATCGTAACAGTCCCAGGTTAAACTTTTGTTATGCTCCATCGCTTTCCTGAAAAGGTTGTCATAACAGAACCATTGGTTACCTTGGTGCGATGTCGAGTACCCCATAATTCGTGACTGATATACTGGAAATTCAGGGAGCAATTCAGGCCTACGTTCCCCCAAAATTGACGTAAAAATTCCCCAAGCATTACCCCAGTTGCCAATATTCTCATTCACTTTAAAGGCGGCCATTTTTGCGCGCCAAACACTTGGATGCATCAGATCCTTTTGGCCCTTAACAGTTTCAACCTCATAATGATCAACGAGCAAGGAGAAAATGTTTACGTATTCCCCCGCCCAAATCTTTTCCTTTATTGCCAAAGGAACATGTTGCCCCAACTTTTCTCTACGAGAGGGTGTTGACTCATCCCTCGCGATCGGCAATGGCCGCTTACCTGCACCGGACGCTGCCTCCGCCACTCGTGGCTTGTCTATCACCGCATCCGACGCGGGCACCTTGGCTGTATCACGTTTCTCGCGCAACTGTTTAATGAGTGCTTGCGCTTCGGCAGCCGTGGCGCCCTCGCTACTGTCCCCCAACCACGCCGCTAACTGTGCCGCCAACTCGGGAGGCATGTCTTCAGTGGATGTCGGGGTAACTACTACGGGAATCGGATTCCCCTCCTTCGGTACCGGGGCCGGTACCGGGGCTGGCGCCTCGAGCGGGGAACAGGGAACCGGGACGTCTCCCCCGACCGGCCCCCTTCTCGGCCTCTTTGGCTTCCCTCCGGCCGGTGGACGCCCCGATCCCTCCTCGCCGTCTCGCTCCGCCAACCGCTTCTTAATGTCGGACATGTCCTTCATGAGGGCCCGAACCAACTGGTCAGTCGACATTCTCTTCGCGCCTTTCTTGGGCATCTTTTCAGACGAAGTATCTAGAAGACAAAAAGAGAGATTAAAACGCTCAAAATTGGCTCTTCGTTCTGTCCCGAGCTCACGTGCAGCGAGGAGGTGCAGCTTCAGAGCACAAGAACAAGAGGCCGTCTTCTGGTCTTGCGTCCCTTTTTATCCGTCTTCAGGGCGGGCGTATACCCGCCCCTGCCTGCCCCGAGGGCGTGGCTGGCTGCGTCAGTGTCTAGGCCAGCCCACTCTAGGGCGGGAACAGGCGCGCCCCGGCTACGCCGCTTCGGGCATACCAGCCGAGACGCGCCTCCCGCCCAAAAATGGCTTCCCGGGGGGATCGAGGCACTCAGCCATACGTTCGGGGGGACCAAGTTGGTCGCCCCTTTCCATTTTCATGCTTCCAGGGGCCCTAATCTCAAGATTTATGGAATGGATAAAAGTGCATGAAAATGGCCAATTTACTCACTCTGAGTTCTTAAAAAGGGTTTCTTCACCCCGGGAAGTTAATTAAATACCATTTGGAGGCATTTAATGTTCGAGCTAAAACGGATGATTTTCGACAAAAGAGATAACACCCCCCCATTACGTCATGCTTCAGAAATGTGGAAAATGGTCCGTTTTCAAATGTTTTATTTTTGAACGTCAGTTCACATTTGTAGGTGGATCATCAGTGTTAGAGCTAAAATTAGCATGTTTAAAGTGATTTTCATGCTTCCTGGGGCTCGGGAAGTGAATTAAATACTATTTGGAGGCATTTAATGTTCAAGCAAAAACAGCTGATTTTTGACAAAAGAGATAACACCCCCCATTACGTCATGCTTCAGAAAGGTGGAAAATGGTCCGTTTTCAAATGTTTTATTTTTGAACGTCAGTTCACATTTGTAGGTGGATCATCAGTGTTAGAGCTAAAATTAGCATGTTTAAAGTGATTTTCATGCTTCCAGGGGCCCTAAACACAAGATTTATGGAATGGTTAAAAGTGCACGAAAATGGCCAATTTACTCACTCTGAGTTCTCAAAAAGGGTTTCTTCACCCCGGGAAGTTAATTAAATACCATTTGGAGGCATTTAATGTTCGAGCAAAAACGGCTGATTTTCAACAAAAGAGATAACACCCCCCCATTACGTCATGCTTCCGAAATGTGGAAAATGGTCCGTTTTCAAATGTTTTATTTTTGAACGTCAGTTCACATTTGTAGGTGGATCATCAGTGTTAGAGCTAAAATTAGCATGTTTAAAGTGATTTTCATGCTTCCAGGGGCTCGGGAAGTGAATTAAATACTATTTGGAGGCATTTAATGTTCAAGCAAAAACAGCTGATTTTTGACAAAAGAGATAACACCCCCCCCATTACTTCATGCTTCAGAAATGTGGAAAATGGTCCGTTTTCAAATGTTTTATTTTTGAACGTCAGTTCACATTTGTAGGTGGATCATCAGTGTTAGAGCTAAAATTAGCATGTTTAAAGTGATTTTCATGCTTCCAGGGGCCCTAAACACAAGATTTATGGAATGGTTAAAAGTGCATGAAAATGGCCAATTCACTCACTCTGAGTTCTCAAAAAGGGTTTCTTCACCCCGGGAAGTTAATTAAATACCATTTGGAGGCATTTAATGTTCGAGCAAAAACGGCTGATTTTCGACAAAAGAGATAACACCCCCCCATTACGTCATGCTTCAGAAATGTGGAAAATGGTCCGTTTTCAAATGTTTTATTTTTGAACGTCAGTTCACATTTGTAGGTGGATCATCAGTGTTAGAGCTAAAATTAGCATGTTTAAAGTGATTTTCATGCTTCCAGGGGCTCGGGAAGTGAATTAAATACTATTTGGAGGCATTTAATGTTCAAGCAAAAACAGCTGATTTTTGACAAAAGAGATAACACCCCCCCATTACGTCATGCTTCAGAAATGTGGAAAATGGTCCGTTTTCAAATGTTTTATTTTTGAACGTCAGTTCACATTTGTAGGTGGATCATCAGTGTTAGAGCTAAAATTAGCATGTTTAAAGTGATTTTCATGCTTCCAGGCGCCCTAAACACAAGATTTATGGAATGGTTAAAAGTGCATGAAAATGGCCAATTTACTCACTCTGAGTTCTCAAAAAGGGTTTCTTCACCCCGGGAAGTTAATTAAATACCATTTGGAGGCATTTAATGTTCGAGCCAAAACGGCTGATTTTCGACAAAAGAGATAACACCCCCCCCATTACGTCATGCTTCAGAAATGTGGAAAATGGTCCATTTTCAAATGTTTTATTTTTGAACGTCAGTTCACATTTGTAGGTGGATCATCAGTGTTAGAGCTAAAATTAGCATGTTTAAAGTGATTTTCATGCTTCCAGGGGCTCGGGAAGTGAATTAAATACTATTTGGAGGCATTTAATGTTCAAGCAAAAACAGCTGATTTTTGACAAAAGAGATAACACCCCCCCATTACGTCATGCTTCAGAAATGTGGAAAATGGTCCGTTTTCAAATGTTTTATTTTTGAACGTCAGTTCACATTTGTAGGTGGATCATCAGTGTTAGAGCTAAAATTAGCATGTTTAAAGTGATTTTCATGCTCCAGGGGCCCTAAACACAAGATTTATGGAATGGTTAAAAGTGCATGAAAATGGCCAATTTACTCACTCTGAGTTCTCAAAAAGGGTTTCTTCACCCCGGGAAGTTAATTAAATACCATTTGGAGGCATTTAATGTTCGAGCCAAAACGGCTGATTTTCGACAAAAGAGATAACACCCCCCCCATTACGTCATGCTTCAGAAATGTGGAAAATGGTCCGTTTTCAAATGTTTTATTTTTGAACGTCAGTTCACATTTGTTGGTGGATCATCAGAGTTAGAGCTAAAATTAGCATGTTTAAAGTGATTTTCATGCTTCCAGGGGCTCGGGAAGTGAATTAAATACTATTTGGAGGCATTTAATGTTCAAGCAAAAACAGCTGATTTTTGACAAAAGAGATAACACCCCCCCATTACGTCATGCTTCAGAAATGTGGAAAATGGTCCGTTTTCAAATGTTTTATTTTTGAACGTCAGTTCACATTTGTAGGTGGATCATCAGTGTTAGAGCTAAAATTAGCATGTTTAAAGTGATTTTCATGCTCCAGGGGCCCTAAACACAAGATTTATGGAATGGTTAAAAGTGCATGAAAATGGCCAATTTACTCACTCTGAGTTCTCAAAAAGGGTTTCTTCACCCCGGGAAGTTAATTAAATACCATTTGAAGGCATTTAATGTTCGAGGCAAAACGGCTGATTTTCGACAAAAGAGATAACACCCCCCCATTACGTCATGCTTCAGAAATGTGGAAAATGGTCCGTTTTCAAATGTTTTATTTTTGAACGTCAGTTCACATTTGTTGGTGGATCATCAGAGTTAGAGCTAAAATTAGCATGTTTAAAGTGATTTTCATGCTTCCAGGGGCTCGGGAAGTGAATTAAATACTATTTGGAGGCATTTAATGTTCAAGCAAAAACAGCTGATTTTTGACAAAAGAGATAACACCCCCCCATTACGTCATGCTTCAGAAATGTGGAAAATGGTCCGTTTTCAAATGTTTTATTTTTGAACGTCAGTTCACATTTGTAGGTGGATCATCAGTGTTAGAGCTAAAATTAGCATGTTTAAAGTGATTTTCATGCTTCCATGGGCCCTAAACACAAGATTTATGGAATGGTTAAAAGTGCATGAAAATGGCCAATTTACTCACTCTGAGTTCTCAAAAAGGGTTTCTTCACCCCGGGAAGTTAATTAAATACCATTTGGAGGCATTTAATGTTCGAGCAAAAACGCATTACGTCATGCTTCAGAAATGTGGAAAATGGTCCGTTTTCAAATGTTTTATTTTTGAACGTCAGTTCACATTTGTAGGTGGATCATCAGTGTTAGAGCTAAAATTAGCATGTTTAAAGTGATTTTCATGCTTCCAGGGGCTCGGGAAGTGAATTAAATACTATTTGGAGGCATTTAATGTTCAAGCAAAAACAGCTGATTTTTGACAAAAGAGATAACACCCCCCATTACGTCATGCTTCAGAAATGTGGAAAATGGTCCGTTTTCAAATGTTTTATTTTTGAACGTCAGTTCACATTTGTAGGTGGATCATCAGTGTTAGAGCTAAAATTAGCATGTTTAAAGTGATTTTCATGCTTCCAGGGGCCCTAAACTCAAGATTTATGGAATGGTTAAAAGTGCATGAAAATGGCCAATTTACACACTCTGAGTTCTTAAAAAGGGTTTCTTCACCCCGGGAAGTTAATTAAATACCATTTGGAGGCATTTAATGTTCGAGCCAAAACGGCTGATTTTCGACAAAAGAGATAACACCCCCCCATTACGTCATGCTTCAGAAATGTGGAAAATGGTCCGTTTTCAAATGTTTTATTTTTGAACGTCAGTTCACATTTGTTGGTGGATCATCAGAGTTAGAGCTAAAATTAGCATGTTTAAAGTGATTTTCATGCTTCCAGGGGCTCGGGAAGTGAATTAAATACTATTTGGAGGCATTTAATGTTCAAGCAAAAACAGCTGATTTTTGACAAAAGAGATAACACCCCCCCATTACGTCATGCTTCAGAAATGTGGAAAATGGTCCGTTTTCAAATGTTTTATTTTTGAACGTCAGTTCACATTTGTAGGTGGATCATCAGTGTTAGAGCTAAAATTAGCATGTTTAAAGTGATTTTCATGCTCCAGGGGCCCTAAACACAAGATTTATGGAATGGTTAAAAGTGCATGAAAATGGCCAATTTACTCACTCTGAGTTCTCAAAAAGGGTTTCTTCACCCCGGGAAGTTAATTAAATACCATTTGAAGGCATTTAATGTTCGAGCCAAAACGGCTGATTTTCGACAAAAGAGATAACACCCCCCCATTACGTCATGCTTCAGAAATGTGGAAAATGGTCCGTTTTCAAATGTTTTATTTTTGAACGTCAGTTCACATTTGTTGGTGGATCATCAGAGTTAGAGCTAAAATTAGCATGTTTAAAGTGATTTTCATGCTTCCAGGGGCTCGGGAAGTGAATTAAATACTATTTGGAGGCATTTAATGTTCAAGCAAAAACAGCTGATTTTTGACAAAAGAGATAACACCCCCCCATTACGTCATGCTTCAGAAATGTGGAAAATGGTCCGTTTTCAAATGTTTTATTTTTGAACGTCAGTTCACATTTGTAGGTGGATCATCAGTGTTAGAGCTAAAATTAGCATGTTTAAAGTGATTTTCATGCTTCCATGGGCCCTAAACACAAGATTTATGGAATGGTTAAAAGTGCATGAAAATGGCCAATTTACTCACTCTGAGTTCTCAAAAAGGGTTTCTTCACCCCGGGAAGTTAATTAAATACCATTTGGAGGCATTTAATGTTCGAGCAAAAACGCATTACGTCATGCTTCAGAAATGTGGAAAATGGTCCGTTTTCAAATGTTTTATTTTTGAACGTCAGTTCACATTTGTAGGTGGATCATCAGTGTTAGAGCTAAAATTAGCATGTTTAAAGTGATTTTCATGCTTCCTGGGGCTCGGGAAGTGAATTAAATACTATTTGGAGGCATTTAATGTTCAAGCAAAAACAGCTGATTTTTGACAAAAGAGATAACACCCCCCATTACGTCATGCTTCAGAAATGTGGAAAATGGTCCGTTTTCAAATGTTTTATTTTTGAACGTCAGTTCACATTTGTAGGTGGATCATCAGTGTTAGAGCTAAAATTAGCATGTTTAAAGTGATTTTCATGCTTCCAGGGGCCCTAAACACAAGATTTATGGAATGGTTAAAAGTGCACGAAAATGGCCAATTTACTCACTCTGAGTTCTCAAAAAGGGTTTCTTCACCCCGGGAAGTTAATTAAATACCATTTGGAGGCATTTAATGTTCGAGCAAAAACGGCTGATTTTCAATAAAAGAGATAACACCCCCCCATTACGTCATGCTTCCGAAATGTGGAAAATGGTCCGTTTTCAAATGTTTTATTTTTGAACGTCAGTTCACATTTGTAGGTGGATCATCAGTGTTAGAGCTAAAATTAGCATGTTTAAAGTGATTTTCATGCTTCCAGGGGCCCTAAACACAAGATTTATGGAATGGTTAAAAGTGCATGAAAATGGCCAATTTACTCACTCTGAGTTCTCAAAAAAGGTTTCTTCATCCCGGGAAGTTAATTAAATACCATTTGGAGGCATTTAATGTTCGAGCCAAAACGGATGATTTTCGACAAAAGAGATAACACCCCCCCCATTACGTCATGCTTCAGAAATGTGGAAAATGGTCCGTTTTCAAATGTTTTATTTTTGAACGTCAGTTCACATTTGTAGGTGGATCATCAGTGTTAGAGCTAAAATTAGCATGTTTAAAGTGATTTTCATGCTTCCAGGGGCTCGGGAAGTGAATTAAATACTATTTGGAGGCATTTAATGTTCAAGCAAAAACAGCTGATTTTTGACAAAAGAGATAACACCCACCCATTACGTCATGCTTCAGAAATGTGGAAAATGGTCCGTTTTCAAATGTTTTATTTTTGAACGTCAGTTCACATTTGTAGGTGGATCATCAGTGTTAGAGCTAAAATTAGCATGTTTAAAGTGATTTTCATGCTTCCAGGCGCCCTAAACACAAGATTTATGGAATGGTTAAAAGTGCATGAAAATGGCCAATTTACTCACTCTGAGTTCTCAAAAAGGGTTTCTTCACCCCGGGAAGTTAATTAAATACCATTTGGAGGCATTTAATGTTCGAGCCAAAACGGCTGATTTTCGACAAAAGAGATAACACCCCCCCATTACGTCATGCTTCAGAAATGTGGAAAATGGTCCATTTTCAAATGTTTTATTTTTGAACGTCAGTTCACATTTGTAGGTGGATCATCAGTGTTAGAGCTAAAATTAGCATGTTTAAAGTGATTTTCATGCTTCCAGGGGTTCGGGAAGTGAATTAAATACTATTTGGAGGCATTTAATGTTCAAGCAAAAACAGCAGATTTTTGACAAAAGAGATAACACCCCCCCATTACGTCATGCTTCAGAAATGTGGAAAATGGTCCGTTTTCAAATGTTTTATTTTTGAACGTCAGTTCACATTTGTAGGTGGATCATCAGTGTTAGAGCTAAAATTAGCATGTTTAAAGTGATTTTCATGCTTCCAGGGGCCCTAAACACAAGATTTATGGAATGGTTAAAAGTGCATTAAAATGGCCAATTTACTCAATCTGAGTTCTCAAAAAGGGTTTCTTCACCCCGGGAAGTTAATTAAATACCATTTGGAGGCATTTAATGTTCGAGCCAAAACGGCTGATTTTCGACAAAAGAGATAACACCCCCCCATTACGTCATGCTTCAGAAATGTGGAAAATGGTCCATTTTCAAATGTTTTATTTTTGAACGTCAGTTCACATTTGTAGGTGGATCATCAGTGTTAGAGCTAAAATTAGCATGTTTAAAGTGATTTTCATGCTTCCAGGGGCTCGGGAAGTGAATTAAATACTATTTGGAGGCATTTAATGTTCAAGCAAAAACAGCTGATTTTTGACAAAAGAGATAACACCCCCCCATTACGTCATGCTTCAGAAATGTGGAAAATGGTCCGTTTTCAAATGTTTTATTTTTGAACGTCAGTTCACATTTGTAGGTGGATCATCAGTGTTAGAGCTAAAATTAGCATGTTTAAAGTGATTTTCATGCTCCAGGGGCCCTAAACACAAGGTTTATGGAATGGTTAAAAGTGCATGAAAATGGCCAATTTACTCACTCTGAGTTCTCAAAAAGGGTTTCTTCACCCCGGGAAGTTAATTAAATACCATTTGAAGGCATTTAATGTTCGAGCCAAAACGGCTGATTTTCGACAAAAGAGATAACACCCCCCCATTACGTCATGCTTCAGAAATGTGGAAAATGGTCCGTTTTCAAATGTTTTATTTTTGAACGTCAGTTCACATTTGTTGGTGGATCATCAGAGTTAGAGCTAAAATTAGCATGTTTAAAGTGATTTTCATGCTTCCAGGGGCTCGGGAAGTGAATTAAATACTATTTGGAGGCATTTAATGTTCAAGCAAAAACAGCTGATTTTTGACAAAAGAGATAACACCCCCCCATTACGTCATGCTTCAGAAATGTGGAAAATGGTCCGTTTTCAAATGTTTTATTTTTGAACGTCAGTTCACATTTGTAGGTGGATCATCAGTGTTAGAGCTAAAATTAGCATGTTTAAAGTGATTTTCATGCTTCCATGGGCCCTAAACACAAGATTTATGGAATGGTTAAAAGTGCATGAAAATGGCCAATTTACTCACTCTGAGTTCTCAAAAAGGGTTTCTTCACCCCGGGAAGTTAATTAAATACCATTTGGAGGCATTTAATGTTCGAGCAAAAACGCATTACGTCATGCTTCAGAAATGTGGAAAATGGTCCGTTTTCAAATGTTTTATTTTTGAACGTCAGTTCACATTTGTAGGTGGATCCTCAGTGTTAGAGCTAAAATTAGCATGTTTAAAGTGATTTTCATGCTTCCAGGGGCCCTAAACTCAAGATTTATGGAATGGTTAAAAGTGCATGAAAATGGCCAATTTACTCACTCTGAGTTCTTAAAAAGGGTTTCTTCATCCCGGGAAGTTAATTAAATACCATTTGGAGGCATTTAATGTTCGAGCTAAAACGTATGATTTTCGACAAAAGAGATAACACCCCCCCATTACGTCATGCTTCAGAAATGTGGAAAATGGTCCGTTTTCAAATGTTTTATTTTTGAACGTCAGTTCACATTTGTAGGTGGATCATCAGTGTTAGAGCTAAAATTAGCATGTTTAAAGTGATTTTCATGCTTCCTGGGGCTCGGGAAGTGAATTAAATACTATTTGGAGGCATTTAATGTTCAAGCAAAAACAGCTGATTTTTGACAAAAGAGATAACACCCCCCATTACGTCATGCTTCAGAAATGTGGAAAATGGTCCGTTTTCAAATGTTTTATTTTTGAACGTCAGTTCACATTTGTAGGTGGATCATCAGTGTTAGAGCTAAAATTAGCATGTTTAAAGTGATTTTCATGCTTCCAGGGGCCCTAAACACAAGATTTATGGAATGGTTAAAAGTGCACGAAAATGGCCAAGTTACTCACTCTGAGTTCTCAAAAAGGGTTTCTTCACCCCGGGAAGTTAATTAAATACCATTTGGAGGCATTTAATGTTCGAGCAAAAACGGCTGATTTTCAACAAAAGAGATAACACCCCCCCATTACGTCATGCTTCCGAAATGTGGAAAATGGTCCGTTTTCAAATGTTTTATTTTTGAACGTCAGTTCACATTTGTAGGTGGATCATCAGTGTTAGAGCTAAAATTAGCATGTTTAAAGGGATTTTCATGCTTCCAGGGGCTCGGGAAGTGAATTAAATACTATTTGGAGGCATTTAATGTTCAAGCAAAAACAGCTGATTTTTGACAAAAGAGATAACACCCCCCCATTACTTCATGCTTCAGAAATGTGGAAAATGGTCCGTTTTCAAATGTTTTATTTTTGAACGTCAGTTCACATTTGTAGGTGGATCATCAGTGTTAGAGCTAAAATTAGCATGTTTAAAGTGATTTTCATGCTTCCAGTGGCCCTAAACACAAGATTTATGGAATGGTTAAAAGTGCATGAAAATGGCCAATTCACTCACTCTGAGTTCTCAAAAAGGGTTTCTTCACCCCGGGAAGTTAATTAAATACCATTTGGAGGCATTTAATGTTCGAGCAAAAACAGCTGATTTTCGACAAAAGAGATAACACCCCCCCATTACGTCATGCTTCAGAAATGTGGAAAATGGTCCGTTTTCAAATGTTTTATTTTTGAACGTCAGTTCACATTTGTAGGTGGATCATCAGTGTTAGAGCTAAAATTAGCATGTTTAAAGTGATTTTCATGCTTCCAGGGGCCCTAAACACAAGATTTATGGAATGGTTAAAAGTGCATGAAAATGGCCAATTTACTCACTCTGAGTTCTCAAAAAAGGTTTCTTCATCCCGGGAAGTTAATTAAATACCATTTGGAGGCATTTAATGTTCGAGCTAAAACGGATGATTTTCGACAAAAGAGATAACACCCCCCCCATTACGTCATGCTTCAGAAATGTGGAAAATGGTCCGTTTTCAAATGTTTTATTTTTGAACGTCAGTTCACATTTGTAGGTGGATCATCAGTGTTAGAGCTAAAATTAGCATGTTTAAAGTGATTTTCATGCTTCCAGGGGCTCGGGAAGTGAATTAAATACTATTTGGAGGCATTTAATGTTCAAGCAAAAACAGCTGATTTTTGACAAAAGAGATAACACCCCCCCATTACGTCATGCTTCAGAAATGTGGAAAATGGTCCGTTTTCAAATGTTTTATTTTTGAACATCAGTTCACATTTGTAGGTGGATCATCAGTGTTAGAGCTAAAATTGGCATGTTTAAAGTGATTTTCATGCTTCCAGGCGCCCTAAACACAAGATTTATGGAATGGTTAAAAGTGCATGAAAATGGCCAATTTACTCACTCTGAGTTCTCAAAAAGGGTTTTTTCACCCCGGGAAGTTAATTAAATACCATTTGGAGGCATTTAATGTTCGAGCCAAAACGGCTGATTTTCGACAAAAGAGATAACACCCCCCCATTACGTCATGCTTCGGAAATGTGGAAAATGGTCCATTTTCAAATGTTTTATTTTTGAACGTCAGTTCACATTTGTAGGTGGATCATCAGTGTTAGAGCTAAAATTAGCATGTTTAAAGTGATTTTCATGCTTCCAGGGGCTCGGGAAGTGAATTAAATACTATTTGGAGGCATTTAATGTTCAAGCAAAAACAGCAGATTTTTGACAAAAGAGATAACACCCCCCCCATTACGTCATGCTTCAGAAATGTGGAAAATGGTCGGTTTTCAAATGTTTTATTTTTGAACGTCAGTTCACATTTGTAGGTGGATCATCAGTGTTAGAGCTAAAATTAGCATGTTTAAAGTGATTTTCATGCTTCCAGGGGCCCTAAACCCAAGATTTATGGAATGGTTAAAAGTGCATTAAAATGGCCAATTTACTCAATCTGAGTTCTCAAAAAGGGTTTCTTCACCCCGGGAAGTTAATTAAATACCATTTGGAGGCATTTAATGTTCGAGCCAAAACGGCTGATTTTCGACAAAAGAGATAACACCCCCCCATTACGTCATGCTTCAGAAATGTGGAAAATGGTCCATTTTCAAATGTTTTATTTTTGAACGTCAGTTCACATTTGTAGGTGGATCATCAGTGTTAGAGCTAAAATTAGCATGTTTAAAGTGATTTTCATGCTTCCAGGGGCTCGGGAAGTGAATTAAATACTATTTGGAGGCATTTAATGTTCAAGCAAAAACAGCTGATTTTTGACAAAAGAGATAACACCCCCCCATTACGTCATGCTTCAGAAATGTGGAAAATGGTCCGTTTTCAAATGTTTTATTTTTGAACGTCAGTTCACATTTGTAGGTGGATCATCAGTGTTAGAGCTAAAATTAGCATGTTTAAAGTGATTTTCATGCTTCCATGGGCCCTAAACACAAGATTTATGGAATGGTTAAAAGTGCATGAAAATGGCCAATTTACTCACTCTGAGTTCTCAAAAAGGGTTTCTTCACCCCGGGAAGTTAATTAAATACCATTTGGAGGCATTTAATGTTCGAGCAAAAACGGCTGATTTTCGACAAAAGAGATAACACCCCCCCCCATTACGTCATGCTTCAGAAATGTGGAAAATGGTCCGTTTTCAAATGTTTTATTTTTGAACGTCAGTTCACATTTGTAGGTGGATCATCAGTGTTAGAGCTAAAATTAGCATGTTTAAAGTGATTTTCATGCTTCCAGGGCCTCGGGAAGTGAATTAAATACTATTTGGAGGCATTTAATGTTCGAGCAAAAACACCTGATTTTCGAAAAAAGAGATAACACCCCCCCCATTACGTCATGCTTCAGAAATGTGGAAAATGGTCCGTTTTCAAATGTTTTATTTTTGAACGTCAGTTCACATTTGTAGGTGGATCATCAGTGTTAGAGCTAAAATTAGCATGTTTAAAGTGATTTTCATGCTTCCAGGGGCCCTAAACACAAGATTTATGGAATGGTTAAAAGTGCATGAAAATGGCCAATTTACTCACTCTGAGTTCTCAAAAAGGGTTTCTTCACCCCGGGAAGTTAATTAAATACCATTTGGAGGCATTTAATGTTCGAGCAAAAACGGCTGATTTTCGACAAAAGAGATAACACCCCCCCCCCATTACGTCATGCTTCAGAAATTTGGAAAATGGTCCGTTTTCAAATGTTTTATTTTTGAACGTCAGTTTACATTTGTAGGTAGATCATCAGTGTTAGAGCTAAAATTAGCATGTTTAAAGTGATTTTCATGCTTCCAGGGGCTCGGGAAGTGAATTAAATACTATTTGGAGGCATTTAATGTTCAAGCAAAAACAGCTGATTTTTGAAAAAAGAGATAACACCCCCCCATTACTTCATGCTTCAGAAATGTGGAAAATGGTCCGTTTTCAAATGTTTTATTTTTGAACGTCAGTTCACATTTGTAGGTGGATCATCAGTGTTAGAGGTAAAATTAGCATGTTTAAAGTGATTTTCAAGCTTCCAGGGGCCCTAAACACAAGATTTATGGAATGGTTAAAAGTGCATTAAAATGGCCAATTCACTCACTCTGAGTTCTCAAAAAGGGTTTCTTCACCCCGGGAAGTTAATTAAATACCATTTGGAGGCATTTAATGTTCGAGCAAAAACGGCTGATTTTCGACAAAAGAGATAACACCCCCCCATTACGTCATGCTTCAGAAATGTGGAAAATGGTCCGTTTTCAAATGTTTTATTTTTGAACGTCAGTTCACATTTGTTGGTGGATCATCAGAGTTAGAGCTAAAATTAGCATGTTTAAAGGGATTTTCATGCTTCCAGGGGCTCGGGAAGTGAATTAAATACTATTTGGAGGCATTTAATGTTCAAGCAAAAACAGCTGATTTTTGACAAAAGAGATAACACCCCCCCATTACGTCATGCTTCAGAAATGTGGAAAATGGTCCGTTTTCAAATGTTTTATTTTTGAACGTCAGTTCACATTTGTAGGTGGATCATCAGTGTTAGAGCTAAAATTAGCATGTTTAAAGTGATTTTCATGCTCCAGGGGCCCTAAACACAAGGTTTATGGAATGGTTAAAAGTGCATGAAAATGGCCAATTTACTCACTCTGAGTTCTCAAAAAGGGTTTCTTCACCCCGGGAAGTTAATTAAATACCATTTGAAGGCATTTAATGTTCGAGCCAAAACGGCTGATTTTCGACAAAAGAGATAACACCCCCCCATTACGTCATGCTTCAGAAATGTGGAAAATGGTCCGTTTTCAAATGTTTTATTTTTGAACGTCAGTTCACATTTGTTGGTGGATCATCAGAGTTAGAGCTAAAATTAGCATGTTTAAAGTGATTTTCATGCTTCCAGGGGCTCGGGAAGTGAATTAAATACTATTTGGAGGCATTTAATGTTCAAGCAAAAACAGCTGATTTTTGACAAAAGAGATAACACCCCCCCATTACGTCATGCTTCAGAAATGTGGAAAATGGTCCGTTTTCAAATGTTTTATTTTTGAACGTCAGTTCACATTTGTAGGTGGATCATCAGTGTTAGAGCTAAAATTAGCATGTTTAAAGTGATTTTCATGCTTCCATGGGCCCTAAACACAAGATTTATGGAATGGTTAAAAGTGCATGAAAATGGCCAATTTACTCACTCTGAGTTCTCAAAAAGGGTTTCTTCACCCCGGGAAGTTAATTAAATACCATTTGGAGGCATTTAATGTTCGAGCAAAAACGCATTACGTCATGCTTCAGAAATGTGGAAAATGGTCCGTTTTCAAATGTTTTATTTTTGAACGTCAGTTCACATTTGTAGGTGGATCATCAGTGTTAGAGCTAAAATTAGCATGTTTAAAGTGATTTTCATGCTTCCAGGGGCTCGGGAAGTGAATTAAATACTATTTGGAGGCATTTAATGTTCAAGCAAAAACAGCTGATTTTTGACAAAAGAGATAACACCCCCCATTACGTCATGCTTCAGAAATGTGGAAAATGGTCCGTTTTCAAATGTTTTATTTTTGAACGTCAGTTCACATTTGTAGGTGGATCCTCAGTGTTAGAGCTAAAATTAGCATGTTTAAAGTGATTTTCATGCTTCCAGGGGCCCTAAACTCAAGATTTATGGAATGGTTAAAAGTGCATGAAAATGGCCAATTTACTCACTCTGAGTTCTTAAAAAGGGTTTCTTCATCCCGGGAAGTTAATTAAATACCATTTGGAGGCATTTAATGTTCGAGCTAAAACGGATGATTTTCGACAAAAGAGATAACACCCCCCCATTACGTCATGCTTCAGAAATGTGGAAAATGGTCCGTTTTCAAATGTTTTATTTTTGAACGTCAGTTCACATTTGTAGGTGGATCATCAGTGTTAGAGCTAAAATTAGCATGTTTAAAGTGATTTTCATGCTTCCTGGGGCTCGGGAAGTGAATTAAATACTATTTGGAGGCATTTAATGTTCAAGCAAAAACAGCTGATTTTTGACAAAAGAGATAACACCCCCCATTACGTCATGCTTCAGAAATGTGGAAAATGGTCCGTTTTCAAATGTTTTATTTTTGAACGTCAGTTCACATTTGTAGGTGGATCATCAGTGTTAGAGCTAAAATTAGCATGTTTAAAGTGATTTTCATGCTTCCAGGGGCCCTAAACACAAGATTTATGGAATGGTTAAAAGTGCACGAAAATGGCCAAGTTACTCACTCTGAGTTCTCAAAAAGGGTTTCTTCACCCCGGGAAGTTAATTAAATACCATTTGGAGGCATTTAATGTTCGAGCAAAAACGGCTGATTTTCAACAAAAGAGATAACACCCCCCCATTACGTCATGCTTCCGAAATGTGGAAAATGGTCCGTTTTCAAATGTTTTATTTTTGAACGTCAGTTCACATTTGTAGGTGGATCATCAGTGTTAGAGCTAAAATTAGCATGTTTAAAGTGATTTTCATGCTTCCAGGGGCTCGGGAAGTGAATTAAATACTATTTGGAGGCATTTAATGTTCAAGCAAAAACAGCTGATTTTTGACAAAAGAGATAACACCCCCCCATTACTTCATGCTTCAGAAATGTGGAAAATGGTCCGTTTTCAAATGTTTTATTTTTGAACGTCAGTTCACATTTGTAGGTGGATCATCAGTGTTAGAGCTAAAATTAGCATGTTTAAAGTGATTTTCATGCTTCCAGTGGCCCTAAACACAAGATTTATGGAATGGTTAAAAGTGCATGAAAATGGCCAATTCACTCACTCTGAGTTCTCAAAAAGGGTTTCTTCACCCCGGGAAGTTAATTAAATACCATTTGGAGGCATTTAATGTTCGAGCAAAAACAGCTGATTTTCGACAAAAGAGATAACACCCCCCCATTACGTCATGCTTCAGAAATGTGGAAAATGGTCCGTTTTCAAATGTTTTATTTTTGAACGTCAGTTCACATTTGTAGGTGGATCATCAGTGTTAGAGCTAAAATTAGCATGTTTAAAGTGATTTTCATGCTTCCAGGGGCCCTAAACACAAGATTTATGGAATGGTTAAAAGTGCATGAAAATGGCCAATTTACTCACTCTGAGTTCTCAAAAAAGGTTTCTTCATCCCGGGAAGTTAATTAAATACCATTTGGAGGCATTTAATGTTCGAGCTAAAACGGATGATTTTCGACAAAAGAGATAACACCCCCCCCATTACGTCATGCTTCAGAAATGTGGAAAATGGTCCGTTTTCAAATGTTTTATTTTTGAACGTCAGTTCACATTTGTAGGTAGATCATCAGTGTTAGAGCTAAAATTAGCATGTTTAAAGTGATTTTCATGCTTCCAGGGGCTCGGGAAGTGAATTAAATACTATTTGGAGGCATTTAATGTTCAAGCAAAAACAGCTGATTTTTGACAAAAGAGATAACACCCCCCCCATTACGTCATGCTTCAGAAATGTGGAAAATGGTCCGTTTTCAAATGTTTTATTTTTGAACATCAGTTCACATTTGTAGGTGGATCATCAGTGTTAGAGCTAAAATTAGCATGTTTAAAGTGATTTTCATGCTTCCAGGCGCCCTAAACACAAGATTTATGGAATGGTTAAAAGTGCATGAAAATGGCCAATTTACTCACTCTGAGTTCTCAAAAAGGGTTTTTTCACCCCGGGAAGTTAATTAAATACCATTTGGAGGCATTTAATGTTCGAGCCAAAACGGCTGATTTTCGACAAAAGAGATAACACCCCCCCATTACGTCATGCTTCGGAAATGTGGAAAATGGTCCATTTTCAAATGTTTTATTTTTGAACGTCAGTTCACATTTGTAGGTGGATCATCAGTGTTAGAGCTAAAATTAGCATGTTTAAAGTGATTTTCATGCTTCCAGGGGCTCGGGAAGTGAATTAAATACTATTTGGAGGCATTTAATGTTCAAGCAAAAACAGCTGATTTTTGACAAAAGAGATAACACCCCCCCATTACGTCATGCTTCAGAAATGTGGAAAATGGTCCGTTTTCAAATGTTTTATTTTTGAACGTCAGTTCACATTTGTAGGTGGATCATCAGTGTTAGAGCTAAAATTAGCATGTTTAAAGTGATTTTCATGCTTCCATGGGCCCTAAACACAAGATTTATGGAATGGTTAAAAGTGCATGAAAATGGCCAATTTACTCACTCTGAGTTCTCAAAAAGGGTTTCTTCACCCCGGGAAGTTAATTAAATACCATTTGGAGGCATTTAATGTTCGAGCAAAAACGGCTGATTTTCGACAAAAGAGATAACACCCCCCCCATTACGTCATGCTTCAGAAATGTGGAAAATGGTCCGTTTTCAAATGTTTTATTTTTGAACGTCAGTTCACATTTGTAGGTGGATCATCAGTGTTAGAGCTAAAATTAGCATGTTTAAAGTGATTTTCATGCTTCCAGGGCCTCGGGAAGTGAATTAAATACTATTTGGAGGCATTTAATGTTCAAGCAAAAACACCTGATTTTCGAAAAAAGAGATAACACCCCCCCCATTACGTCATGCTTCAGAAATGTGGAAAATGGTCCGTTTTCAAATGTTTTATTTTTGAACGTCAGTTCACATTTGTAGGTGGATCATCAGTGTTAGAGCTAAAATTAGCATGTTTAAAGTGATTTTCATGCTTCCAGGGGCCCTAAACACAAGATTTATGGAATGGTTAAAAGTGCATGAAAATGGCCAATTTACTCACTCTGAGTTCTCAAAAAGGGTTTCTTCACCCCGGGAAGTTAATTAAATACCATTTGGAGGCATTTAATGTTCGAGCAAAAACGGCTGATTTTCGACAAAAGAGATAACACCCCCCCCCCCCATTACGTCATGCTTCAGAAATTTGGAAAATGGTCCGTTTTCAAATGTTTTATTTTTGAACGTCAGTTTACATTTGTAGGTAGATCATCAGTGTTAGAGCTAAAATTAGCATGTTTAAAGTGATTTTCATGCTTCCAGGGGCTCGGGAAGTGAATTAAATACTATTTGGAGGCATTTAATGTTCAAGCAAAAACAGCTGATTTTTGAAAAAAGAGATAACACCCCCCCATTACTTCATGCTTCAGAAATGTGGAAAATGGTCCGTTTTCAAATGTTTTATTTTTGAACGTCAGTTCACATTTGTAGGTGGATCATCAGTGTTAGAGGTAAAATTAGCATGTTTAAAGTGATTTTCAAGCTTCCAGGGGCCCTAAACACAAGATTTATGGAATGGTTAAAAGTGCATTAAAATGGCCAATTCACTCACTCTGAGTTCTCAAAAAGGGTTTCTTCACCCCGGGAAGTTAATTAAATACCATTTGGAGGCATTTAATGTTCGAGCAAAAACGGCTGATTTTCGACAAAAGAGATAACACCCCCCCATTACGTCATGCTTCAGAAATGTGGAAAATGGTCCGTTTTCAAATGTTTTATTTTTGAACGTCAGTTCACATTTGTAGGTGGATCATCAGTGTTAGAGCTAAAATTAGCATGTTTAAAGGGATTTTCATGCTTCCAGGGGCTCGGGAAGTGAATTAAATACTATTTGGAGGCATTTAATGTTCAAGCAAAAACAGCTGATTTTTGACAAAAGAGATAACACCCCCCCATTACGTCATGCTTCAGAAATGTGGAAAATGGTCCGTTTTCAAATGTTTTATTTTTGAACGTCAGTTCACATTTGTAGGTGGATCATCAGTGTTAGAGCTAAAATTAGCATGTTTAAAGTGATTTTCATGCTCCAGGGGCCCTAAACACAAGGTTTATGGAATGGTTAAAAGTGCATGAAAATGGCCAATTTACTCACTCTGAGTTCTCAAAAAGGGTTTCTTCACCCCGGGAAGTTAATTAAATACCATTTGAAGGCATTTAATGTTCGAGCCAAAACGGCTGATTTTCGACAAAAGAGATAACACCCCCCCATTACGTCATGCTTCAGAAATGTGGAAAATGGTCCGTTTTCAAATGTTTTATTTTTGAACGTCAGTTCACATTTGTTGGTGGATCATCAGAGTTAGAGCTAAAATTAGCATGTTTAAAGTGATTTTCATGCTTCCAGGGGCTCGGGAAGTGAATTAAATACTATTTGGAGGCATTTAATGTTCAAGCAAAAACAGCTGATTTTTGACAAAAGAGATAACACCCCCCCATTACGTCATGCTTCAGAAATGTGGAAAATGGTCCGTTTTCAAATGTTTTATTTTTGAACGTCAGTTCACATTTGTAGGTGGATCATCAGTGTTAGAGCTAAAATTAGCATGTTTAAAGTGATTTTCATGCTTCCATGGGCCCTAAACACAAGATTTATGGAATGGTTAAAAGTGCATGAAAATGGCCAATTTACTCACTCTGAGTTCTCAAAAAGGGTTTCTTCACCCCGGGAAGTTAATTAAATACCATTTGGAGGCATTTAATGTTCGAGCAAAAACGCATTACGTCATGCTTCAGAAATGTGGAAAATGGTCCGTTTTCAAATGTTTTATTTTTGAACGTCAGTTCACATTTGTAGGTGGATCATCAGTGTTAGAGCTAAAATTAGCATGTTTAAAGTGATTTTCATGCTTCCAGGGGCTCGGGAAGTGAATTAAATACTATTTGGAGGCATTTAATGTTCAAGCAAAAACAGCTGATTTTTGACAAAAGAGATAACACCCCCCATTACGTCATGCTTCAGAAATGTGGAAAATGGTCCGTTTTCAAATGTTTTATTTTTGAACGTCAGTTCACATTTGTAGGTGGATCCTCAGTGTTAGAGCTAAAATTAGCATGTTTAAAGTGATTTTCATGCTTCCAGGGGCCCTAAACTCAAGATTTATGGAATGGTTAAAAGTGCATGAAAATGGCCAATTTACTCACTCTGAGTTCTTAAAAAGGGTTTCTTCATCCCGGGAAGTTAATTAAATACCATTTGGAGGCATTTAATGTTCGAGCTAAAACGGATGATTTTCGACAAAAGAGATAACACCCCCCCATTACGTCATGCTTCAGAAATGTGGAAAATGGTCCGTTTTCAAATGTTTTATTTTTGAACGTCAGTTCACATTTGTAGGTGGATCATCAGTGTTAGAGCTAAAATTAGCATGTTTAAAGTGATTTTCATGCTTCCTGGGGCTCGGGAAGTGAATTAAATACTACTTGGAGGCATTTAATGTTCAAGCAAAAACAGCTGATTTTTGACAAAAGAGATAACACCCCCCATTACGTCATGCTTCAGAAATGTGGAAAATGGTCCGTTTTCAAATGTTTTATTTTTGAACGTCAGTTCACATTTGTAGGTGGATCATCAGTGTTAGAGCTAAAATTAGCATGTTTAAAGTGATTTTCATGCTTCCAGGGGCCCTAAACACAAGATTTATGGAATGGTTAAAAGTGCACGAAAATGGCCAAGTTACTCACTCTGAGTTCTCAAAAAGGGTTTCTTCACCCCGGGAAGTTAATTAAATACCATTTGGAGGCATTTAATGTTCGAGCAAAAACGGCTGATTTTCAACAAAAGAGATAACACCCCCCCATTACGTCATGCTTCCGAAATGTGGAAAATGGTCCGTTTTCAAATGTTTTATTTTTGAACGTCAGTTCACATTTGTAGGTGGATCATCAGTGTTAGAGCTAAAATTAGCATGTTTAAAGTGATTTTCATGCTTCCAGGGGCTCGGGAAGTGAATTAAATACTATTTGGAGGCATTTAATGTTCAAGCAAAAACAGCTGATTTTTGACAAAAGAGATAACACCCCCCCATTACTTCATGCTTCAGAAATGTGGAAAATGGTCCGTTTTCAAATGTTTTATTTTTGAACGTCAGTTCACATTTGTAGGTGGATCATCAGTGTTAGAGCTAAAATTAGCATGTTTAAAGTGATTTTCATGCTTCCAGTGGCCCTAAACACAAGATTTATGGAATGGTTAAAAGTGCATGAAAATGGCCAATTCACTCACTCTGAGTTCTCAAAAAGGGTTTCTTCACCCCGGGAAGTTAATTAAATACCATTTGGAGGCATTTAATGTTCGAGCTAAAACGGATGATTTTCGACAAAAGAGATAACACCCCCCCCATTACGTCATGCTTCAGAAATGTGGAAAATGGTCCGTTTTCAAATGTTTTATTTTTGAACGTCAGTTCACATTTGTAGGTGGATCATCAGTGTTAGAGCTAAAATTAGCATGTTTAAAGTGATTTTCATGCTTCCAGGGGCCCTAAACACAAGATTTATGGAATGGTTAAAAGTGCATGAAAATGGCCAATTTACTCACTCTGAGTTCTCAAAAAAGGTTTCTTCATCCCGGGAAGTTAATTAAATACCATTTGGAGGCATTTAATGTTCGAGCTAAAACGGATGATTTTCGACAAAAGAGATAACACCCCCCCATTACGTCATGCTTCAGAAATGTGGAAAATGGTCCGTTTTCAAATGTTTTATTTTTGAACGTCAGTTCACATTTGTAGGTGGATCATCAGTGTTAGAGCTAAAATTAGCATGTTTAAAGTGATTTTCATGCTTCCAGGGGCTCGGGAAGTGAATTAAATACTATTTGGAGGCATTTAATGTTCAAGCAAAAACAGCTGATTTTTGACAAAAGAGATAACACCCCCCCATTACGTCATGCTTCAGAAATGTGGAAAATGGTCCGTTTTCAAATGTTTTATTTTTGAACATCAGTTCACATTTGTAGGTGGATCATCAGTGTTAGAGCTAAAATTAGCATGTTTAAAGTGATTTTCATGCTTCCAGGCGCCCTAAACACAAGATTTATGGAATGGTTAAAAGTGCATGAAAATGGCCAATTTACTCACTCTGAGTTCTCAAAAAGGGTTTTTTCACCCCGGGAAGTTAATTAAATACCATTTGGAGGCATTTAATGTTCGAGCCAAAACGGCTGATTTTCGACAAAAGAGATAACACCCCCCCATTACGTCATGCTTCGGAAATGTGGAAAATGGTCCATTTTCAAATGTTTTATTTTTGAACGTCAGTTCACATTTGTAGGTGGATCATCAGTGTTAGAGCTAAAATTAGCATGTTTAAAGTGATTTTCATGCTTCCAGGGGCTCGGGAAGTGAATTAAATACTATTTGGAGGCATTTAATGTTCAAGCAAAAACAGCTGATTTTTGACAAAAGAGATAACACCCCCCCATTACGTCATGCTTCAGAAATGTGGAAAATGGTCCGTTTTCAAATGTTTTATTTTTGAACGTCAGTTCACATTTGTAGGTGGATCATCAGTGTTAGAGCTAAAATTAGCATGTTTAAAGTGATTTTCATGCTTCCATGGGCCCTAAACACAAGATTTATGGAATGGTTAAAAGTGCATGAAAATGGCCAATTTACTCACTCTGAGTTCTCAAAAAGGGTTTCTTCACCCCGGGAAGTTAATTAAATACCATTTGGAGGCATTTAATGTTCGAGCAAAAACGGCTGATTTTCTACAAAAGAGATAACACCCCCCCCCCCCCATTACGTCATGCTTCAGAAATGTGGAAAATGGTCCGTTTTCAAATGTTTTATTTTTGAACGTCAGTTCACATTTGTAGGTGGATCATCAGTGTTAGAGCTAAAATTAGCATGTTTAAAGTGATTTTCATGCTTCCAGGGCCTCGGGAAGTGAATTAAATACTATTTGGAGGCATTTAATGTTCGAGCAAAAACACCTGATTTTCGAAAAAAGAGATAACACCCCCCCCATTACGTCATGCTTCAGAAATGTGGAAAATGGTCCGTTTTCAAATGTTTTATTTTTGAACGTCAGTTCACATTTGTAGGTGGATCATCAGTGTTAGAGCTAAAATTAGCATGTTTAAAGTGATTTTCATGCTTCCAGGGGCCCTAAACACAAGATTTATGGAATGGTTAAAAGTGCATGAAAATGGCCAATTTACTCACTCTGAGTTCTCAAAAAGGGTTTCTTCACCCCGGGAAGTTAATTAAATACCATTTGGAGGCATTTAATGTTCGAGCAAAAACGGCTGATTTTCGACAAAAGAGATAACACCCCCCCCCCATTACGTCATGCTTCAGAAATTTGGAAAATGGTCCGTTTTCAAATGTTTTATTTTTGAACGTCAGTTTACATTTGTAGGTAGATCATCAGTGTTAGAGCTAAAATTAGCATGTTTAAAGTGATTTTCATGCTTCCAGGGGCTCGGGAAGTGAATTAAATACTATTTGGAGGCATTTAATGTTCAAGCAAAAACAGCTGATTTTTGAAAAAAGAGATAACACCCCCCCATTACTTCATGCTTCAGAAATGTGGAAAATGGTCCGTTTTCAAATGTTTTATTTTTGAACGTCAGTTCACATTTGTAGGTGGATCATCAGTGTTAGAGGTAAAATTAGCATGTTTAAAGTGATTTTCAAGCTTCCAGGGGCCCTAAACACAAGATTTATGGAATGGTTAAAAGTGCATTAAAATGGCCAATTCACTCACTCTGAGTTCTCAAAAAGGGTTTCTTCACCCCGGGAAGTTAATTAAATACCATTTGGAGGCATTTAATGTTCGAGCAAAAACGGCTGATTTTCGACAAAAGAGATAACACCCCCCCATTACGTCATGCTTCAGAAATGTGGAAAATGGTCCGTTTTCAAATGTTTTATTTTTGAACGTCAGTTCACATTTGTAGGTGGATCATCAGTGTTAGAGCTAAAATTAGCATGTTTAAAGTGATTTTCATGCTTCCAGGGGCCGTAAACACAAGATTTATGGAATGGTTAAAAGTGCATGAAAATGGCCAATTTACTCACTCTGAGTTCTCAAAAAGGGTTTCTTCACCCCGGGAAGTTAATTAAATACCATTTGGAGGCATTTAATGTTCGAGCAAAAACGGATGATTTTCGACAAAAGAGATAACACCCCCCCCATTACGTCATGCTTCAGAAATGTGGAAAATGGTCCGTTTTCAAATGTTTTATTTTTGAACGTCAGTTCACATTTGTAGGTGGATCATCAGTGTTAGAGCTAAAATTAGCATGTTTAAAGTGATTTTCATGATTCCAGGGGCTCGGGAAGTGAATTAAATACTATTTGGAGGCATTTAATGTTCAAGCAAAAACAGCTGATTTTTGAAAAAAGAGATAACACCCCCCCATTACTTCATGCTTCAGAAATGTGGAAAATGGTCCGTTTTCAAATGTTTTATTTTTGAACGTCAGTTCACATTTGTAGGTGGATCATCAGTGTTAGAGGTAAAATTAGCATGTTTAAAGTGATTTTCAAGCTTCCAGGGGCCCTAAACACAAGATTTATGGAATGGTTAAAAGTGCATTAAAATGGCCAATTCACTCACTCTGAGTTCTCAAAAAGGGTTTCTTCACCCCGGGAAGTTAATTAAATACCATTTGGAGGCATTTAATGTTCGAGCAAAAACGGCTGATTTTCGACAAAAGAGATAACACCCCCTCATTACGTCATGCTTCAGAAATGTGGAAAATGGTCCGTTTTCAAATGTTTTATTTTTGAACGTCAGTTCACATTTGTTGGTGGATCATCAGAGTTAGAGCTAAAATTAGCATGTTTAAAGGGATTTTCATGCTTCCAGGGGCTCGGGAAGTGAATTAAATACTATTTGGAGGCATTTAATGTTCAAGCAAAAACAGCTGATTTTTGACAAAAGAGATAACACCCCCCCATTACGTCATGCTTCAGAAATGTGGAAAATGGTCCGTTTTCAAATGTTTTATTTTTGAACGTCAGTTCACATTTGTAGGTGGATCATCAGTGTTAGAGCTAAAATTAGCATGTTTAAAGTGATTTTCATGCTCCAGGGGCCCTAAACACAAGGTTTATGGAATGGTTAAAAGTGCATGAAAATGGCCAATTTACTCACTCTGAGTTCTCAAAAAGGGTTTCTTCACCCCGGGAAGTTAATTAAATACCATTTGAAGGCATTTAATGTTCGAGCCAAAACGGCTGATTTTCGACAAAAGAGATAACACCCCCCCATTACGTCATGCTTCAGAAATGTGGAAAATGGTCCGTTTTCAAATGTTTTATTTTTGAACGTCAGTTCACATTTGTTGGTGGATCATCAGAGTTAGAGCTAAAATTAGCATGTTTAAAGTGATTTTCATGCTTCCAGGGGCTCGGGAAGTGAATTAAATACTATTTGGAGGCATTTAATGTTCAAGCAAAAACTGCTGATTTTTGACAAAAGAGATAACACCCCCCCATTACGTCATGCTTCAGAAATGTGGAAAATGGTCCGTTTTCAAATGTTTTATTTTTGAACGTCAGTTCACATTTGTAGGTGGATCATCAGTGTTAGAGCTAAAATTAGCATGTTTAAAGTGATTTTCATGCTTCCATGGGCCCTAAACACAAGATTTATGGAATGGTTAAAAGTGCATGAAAATGGCCAATTTACTCACTCTGAGTTCTCAAAAAGGGTTTCTTCACCCCGGGAAGTTAATTAAATACCATTTGGAGGCATTTAATGTTCGAGCAAAAACGCATTACGTCATGCTTCAGAAATGTGGAAAATGGTCCGTTTTCAAATGTTTTATTTTTGAACGTCAGTTCACATTTGTAGGTGGATCATCAGTGTTAGAGCTAAAATTAGCATGTTTAAAGTGATTTTCATGCTTCCAGGGGCTCGGGAAGTGAATTAAATACTATTTGGAGGCATTTAATGTTCAAGCAAAAACAGCTGATTTTTGACAAAAGAGATAACACCCCCCATTACGTCATGCTTCAGAAATGTGGAAAATGGTCCGTTTTCAAATGTTTTATTTTTGAACGTCAGTTCACATTTGTAGGTGGATCCTCAGTGTTAGAGCTAAAATTAGCATGTTTAAAGTGATTTTCATGCTTCCAGGGGCCCTAAACTCAAGATTTATGGAATGGTTAAAAGTGCATGAAAATGGCCAATTTACTCACTCTGAGTTCTTAAAAAGGGTTTCTTCATCCCGGGAAGTTAATTAAATACCATTTGGAGGCATTTAATGTTCGAGCTAAAACGGATGATTTTCGACAAAAGAGATAACACCCCCCCATTACGTCATGCTTCAGAAATGTGGAAAATGGTCCGTTTTCAAATGTTTTATTTTTGAACGTCAGTTCACATTTGTAGGTGGATCATCAGTGTTAGAGCTAAAATTAGCATGTTTAAAGTGATTTTCATGCTTCCTGGGGCTCGGGAAGTGAATTAAATACTATTTGGAGGCATTTAATGTTCAAGCAAAAACAGCTGATTTTTGACAAAAGAGATAACACCCCCCATTACGTCATGCTTCAGAAATGTGGAAAATGGTCCGTTTTCAAATGTTTTATTTTTGAACGTCAGTTCACATTTGTAGGTGGATCATCAGTGTTAGAGCTAAAATTAGCATGTTTAAAGTGATTTTCATGCTTCCAGGGGCCCTAAACACAAGATTTATGGAATGGTTAAAAGTGCACGAAAATGGCCAAGTTACTCACTCTGAGTTCTCAAAAAGGGTTTCTTCACCCCGGGAAGTTAATTAAATACCATTTGGAGGCATTTAATGTTCGAGCAAAAACGGCTGATTTTCAACAAAAGAGATAACACCCCCCCATTACGTCATGCTTCCGAAATGTGGAAAATGGTCCGTTTTCAAATGTTTTATTTTTGAACGTCAGTTCACATTTGTAGGTGGATCATCAGTGTTAGAGCTAAAATTAGCATGTTTAAAGTGATTTTCATGCTTCCAGGGGCTCGGGAAGTGAATTAAATACTATTTGGAGGCATTTAATGTTCAAGCAAAAACAGCTGATTTTTGACAAAAGAGATAACACCCCCCCATTACTTCATGCTTCAGAAATGTAGAAAATGGTCCGTTTTCAAATGTTTTATTTTTGAACGTCAGTTCACATTTGTAGGTGGATCATCAGTGTTAGAGCTAAAATTAGCATGTTTAAAGTGATTTTCATGCTTCCAGTGGCCCTAAACACAAGATTTATGGAATGGTTAAAAGTGCATGAAAATGGCCAATTCACTCACTCTGAGTTCTCAAAAAGGGTTTCTTCACCCCGGGAAGTTAATTAAATACCATTTGGAGGCATTTAATGTTCGAGCAAAAACAGCTGATTTTCGACAAAAGAGATAACACCCCCCCATTACGTCATGCTTCAGAAATGTGGAAAATGGTCCGTTTTCAAATGTTTTATTTTTGAACGTCAGTTCACATTTGTAGGTGGATCATCAGTGTTAGAGCTAAAATTAGCATGTTTAAAGTGATTTTCATGCTTCCAGGGGCCCTAAACACAAGATTTATGGAATGGTTAAAAGTGCATGAAAATGGCCAATTTACTCACTCTGAGTTCTCAAAAAAGGTTTCTTCATCCCGGGAAGTTAATTAAATACCATTTGGAGGCATTTAATGTTCGAGCTAAAACGGATGATTTTCGACAAAAGAGATAACACCCCCCCCATTACGTCATGCTTCAGAAATGTGGAAAATGGTCCGTTTTCAAATGTTTTATTTTTGAACGTCAGTTCACATTTGTAGGTGGATCATCAGTGTTAGAGCTAAAATTAGCATGTTTAAAGTGATTTTCATGCTTCCAGGGGCTCGGGAAGTGAATTAAATACTATTTGGAGGCATTTAATGTTCAAGCAAAAACAGCTGATTTTTGACAAAAGAGATAACACCCCCCCATTACGTCATGCTTCAGAAATGTGGAAAATGGTCCGTTTTCAAATGTTTTATTTTTGAACATCAGTTCACATTTGTAGGTGGATCATCAGTGTTAGAGCTAAAATTAGCATGTTTAAAGTGATTTTCATGCTTCCAGGCGCCCTAAACACAAGATTTATGGAATGGTTAAAAGTGCATGAAAATGGCCAATTTACTCACTCTGAGTTCTCAAAAAGGGTTTTTTCACCCCGGGAAGTTAATTAAATACCATTTGGAGGCATTTAATGTTCGAGCCAAAACGGCTGATTTTCGACAAAAGAGATAACACCCCCCCATTACGTCATGCTTCAGAAATGTGGAAAATGGTCCATTTTCAAATGTTTTATTTTTGAACGTCAGTTCACATTTGTAGGTGGATCATCAGTGTTAGAGCTAAAATTAGCATGTTTAAAGTGATTTTCATGCTTCCAGGGGCTCGGGAAGTGAATTAAATACTATTTGGAGGCATTTAATGTTCAAGCAAAAACAGCTGATTTTTGACAAAAGAGATAACACCCCCCCATTACGTCATGCTTCAGAAATGTGGAAAATGGTCCGTTTTCAAATGTTTTATTTTTGAACGTCAGTTCACATTTGTAGGTGGATCATCAGTGTTAGAGCTAAAATTAGCATGTTTAAAGTGATTTTCATGCTTCCATGGGCCCTAAACACAAGATTTATGGAATGGTTAAAAGTGCATGAAAATGGCCAATTTACTCACTCTGAGTTCTCAAAAAGGGTTTCTTCACCCCGGGAAGTTAATTAAATACCATTTGGAGGCATTTAATGTTCGAGCAAAAACGGCTGATTTTCGACAAAAGAGATAACACCCCCCCCCCCCATTACGTCATGCTTCAGAAATGTGGAAAATGGTCCGTTTTCAAATGTTTTATTTTTGAACGTCAGTTCACATTTGTAGGTGGATCATCAGTGTTAGAGCTAAAATTAGCATGTTTAAAGTGATTTTCATGCTTCCAGGGCCTCGGGAAGTGAATTAAATACTATTTGGAGGCATTTAATGTTCGAGCAAAAACACCTGATTTTCGAAAAAAGAGATAACACCCCCCCCATTACGTCATGCTTCAGAAATGTGGAAAATGGTCCGTTTTCAAATGTTTTATTTTTGAACGTCAGTTCACATTTGTAGGTGGATCATCAGTGTTAGAGCTAAAATTAGCATGTTTAAAGTGATTTTCATGCTTCCAGGGGCCCTAAACACAAGATTTATGGAATGGTTAAAAGTGCATGAAAATGGCCAATTTACTCACTCTGAGTTCTCAAAAAGGGTTTCTTCACCCCGGGAAGTTAATTAAATACCATTTGGAGGCATTTAATGTTCGAGCAAAAACGGCTGATTTTCGACAAAAGAGATAACACCCCCCCCCCCATTACGTCATGCTTCAGAAATTTGGAAAATGGTCCGTTTTCAAATGTTTTATTTTTGAACGTCAGTTTACATTTGTAGGTAGATCATCAGTGTTAGAGCTAAAATTAGCATGTTTAAAGTGATTTTCATGCTTCCAGGGGCTCGGGAAGTGAATTAAATACTATTTGGAGGCATTTAATGTTCAAGCAAAAACAGCTGATTTTTGAAAAAAGAGATAACACCCCCCCATTACTTCATGCTTCAGAAATGTGGAAAATGGTCCGTTTTCAAATGTTTTATTTTTGAACGTCAGTTCACATTTGTAGGTGGATCATCAGTGTTAGAGGTAAAATTAGCATGTTTAAAGTGATTTTCAAGCTTCCAGGGGCCCTAATCACAAGATTTATGGAATGGTTAAAAGTGCATTAAAATGGCCAATTCACTCACTCTGAGTTCTCAAAAAGGGTTTCTTCACCCCGGGAAGTTAATTAAATACCATTTGGAGGCATTTAATGTTCGAGCAAAAACGGCTGATTTTCGACAAAAGAGATAACACCCCCCCATTACGTCATGCTTCAGAAATGTGGAAAATGGTCCGTTTTCAAATGTTTTATTTTTGAACGTCAGTTCACATTTGTAGGTGGATCATCAGTGTTAGAGCTAAAATTAGCATGTTTAAAGTGATTTTCATGCTTCCAGGGGCCGTAAACACAAGATTTATGGAATGTTTAAAAGTGCATGAAAATGGCCAATTTACTCACTCTGAGTTCTCAAAAAGGGTTTCTTCACCCCGGGAAGTTAATTAAATACCATTTGGAGGCATTTAATGTTCGAGCAAAAACGGATGATTTTCGACAAAAGAGATAACACCCCCCCCATTACGTCATGCTTCAGAAATGTGGAAAATGGTCCGTTTTCAAATGTTTTATTTTTGAACGTCAGTTCACATTTGAAGGTGGATCATCAGTGTTAGAGCTAAAATTAGCATGTTTAAAGTGATTTTCATGATTCCAGGGGCTCGGGAAGTGAATTAAATACTATTTGGAGGCATTTAATGTTCAAGCAAAAACAGCTGATTTTTGACAAAAGAGATAACAACCCCCCATTACGTCATATTTCAGAAATGTGGAAAATGGTCCGTTTTCAAATGTTTTAGTTTTTGAACGTCAGTTCACATTTGTAGGTGGATCATCAGTGTTAGAGCTAAAATTAGCATGTTTAAAGTGATTTTCATGCTTCCAGGCGCCCTAAACACAAGATTTATTGAATGGTTAAAAGTGCATGAAAATGGCCAATTTACTCACTCTGAGTTCTCAAAAAGGGTTTCTTCACCCCGGGAAGTTAATTAAATACCATTTGGAGGCATTTAATGTTCGAGCCAAAACGGCTGATTTTCGACAAAAGAGATAACACCCCCCCATTACGTCATGTTTCAGTAATGTGGAAAATGGTCAGTTTTCAAATGTTTTATTTTTTAACGTCAGTTCACATTTGTAGGTGGATCATCAGTGTTAGAGCTAAAATTAGCATGTTTAAAGTGATTTTCATGCTTCCAGGGGCTCGGTAAGTGAATTAAATACTATTTGGAGGCATTTAATGTTCAAGCAAAAACAGCTGATTTTTGAAAAAAGAGATAACACCCCTCCATTACTTCATGCTTCAAAAATGTGGAAAATGGTCCGTTTTCAAATGTTTTATTTTTGAACGTCAGTTCACATTTGTAGGTGGATCATCAGTGTTAGAGGTAAAATTAGCATGTTTAAAGTGATTTTCATGCTTCCAGGGGCCCTAAACACAAGATTTATGGAATGGTTAAAAGTGCATGAAAATGGCCAATTCACTCACTCTGAGTTCTCAAAAAGGGTTTCTTCACCACGGGAAGTTAATTAAATACCATTTGGAGGCATTTAATGTTCGAGCAAAAACGTCTGATTTTCGACAAAAGAGTTAACACCCCCCATTACGTCATGCTTCAGAAATGTGGAAAATGGTCCGTTTTCAAATGTTTTATTTTTGAACGTCAGTTCACATTTGTAGGTGGATCATCAGTGTTAGAGCTAAAATTAGCATGCTTAAAGTGATTTTCATGCTTCCAGGGGCCCTAAACACAAGATTTATGGAATGGTTAAAAGTGCATGAAAATGGCCAATTTACTCACTCTGAGTTCTCAAAAAAGGTTTCTTCATCCCGGGAAGGTAATTAAATACCATTTGGAGGCATTTAATGTTCGAGCTAAAACGGATGATTTTCGACAAAAGAGATAACACCCCCCCACCATTACGTCATGCTTCAGAAATGTGGAAAATGGTCCGTTTTCAAATGTTTTATTTTTGAACGTCAGTTCACATTTGTAGGTGGATCATCAGTGTTAGAGCTAAAATTAGCATGTTTAAAGTGATTTTCATGCTTCCAGGGGCTCGGGAAGTGAATTAAATACTATTTGGAGGCATTTAATGTTCAAGCAAAAACAGCAGATTTTTGACAAAAGAGATAACACCCCCCCATTACGTCATGCTTCAGAAATGTGGAAAATGGTCCGTTTTCAAATGTTTTATTTTTGAACGTCAGTTCACATTTGTAGGTGGATCATCAGTGTTAGAGCTAAAATTAGCATGTTTAAAGTGATTTTCATGCTTCCAGGGGCCCTAAACACAAGATTTATGGAATGGTTAAAAGTGCATGAAAATGGCCAATTTACTCAATCTGAGTTCTCAAAAAGGGTTTCTTCACCCCGGGAAGTTAATTAAATACCATTTGGAGGCATTTAATGTTCGAGCCAAAACGGCTGATTTTCGACAAAAGAGATAACACCCCCCCATTACGTCATGCTTCAGAAATGTGGAAAATGGTCCATTTTCAAATGTTTTATTTTTGAACGTCAGTTCACATTTGTAGGTGGATCATCAGTGTTAGAGCTAAAATTAGCATGTTTAAAGTGATTTTCATGCTTCCAGGGGCTCGGGAAGTGAATTAAATACTATTTGGAGGCATTTAATGTTCAAGCAAAAACAGCTGATTTTTGACAAAAGAGATAACACCCCCCCATTACGTCATGCTTCAGAAATGTGGAAAATGGTCCGTTTTCAAATGTTTTATTTTTGAACGTCAGTTCACATTTGTAGGTGGATCATCAGTGTTAGAGCTAAAATTAGCATGTTTAAAGTGATTTTCATGCTCCAGGGGCCCTAAACACAAGATTTATGGAATGGTTAAAAGTGCATGAAAATGGCCAATTTACTCACTCTGAGTTCTCAAAAAGGGTTTCTTCACCCCGGGAAGTTAATTAAATACCATTTGGAGGCATTTAATGTTCGAGCCAAAATGGCTGATTTTCGACAAAAGAGATAACACCCCCCCATTACGTCATGCTTCAGAAATGTGGAAAATGGTCCGTTTTCAAATGTTTTATTTTTGAACGTCAGTTCACATTTGTAGGTGGATCATCAGTGTTAGAGCTAAAATTAGCATGTTTAAAGTGATTTTCATGCTTCCAGGGGCTCGGGAAGTGAATTAAATACTATTTGGAGGCATTTAATGTTCAAGCAAAAACAGCTGATTTTTGACAAAAGAGATAACACCCCCCATTACGTCATGCTTCAGAAATGTGGAAAATGGTCCGTTTTCAAATGTTTTATTTTTGAACGTCAGTTCACATTTGTAGGTGGATCATCAGTGTTAGAGCTAAAATTAGCATGTTTAAAGTGATTTTCATGCTTCCAGGGGCCCTAAACTCAAGATTTATGGAATGGTTAAAAGTGCATGAAAATGGCCAATTTACTCACTCTGAGTTCTTAAAAAGGGTTTCTTCACCCCGGGAAGTTAATTAAATACCATTTGGAGGCATTTAATGTTCGAGCTAAAATGGATGAATTTCGACAAAAGAGATAACACCCCCCCATTACGTCATGCTTCAGAAATGTGGAAAATGGTCCGTTTTCAAATGTTTTATTTTTGAACGTCAGTTCACATTTGTAGGTGGATCATCAGTGTTAGAGCTAAAATTAGCATGTTTAAAGTGATTTTCATGCTTCCTGGGGCTCGGGAAGTGAATTAAATACTATTTGGAGGCATTTAATGTTCAAGCAAAAACAGCTGATTTTTGACAAAAGAGATAACACCCCCCATTACGTCATGCTTCAGAAATGTGGAAAATGGTCCGTTTTCAAATGTTTTATTTTTGAACGTCAGTTCACATTTGTAGGTGGATCATCAGTGTTAGAGCTAAAATTAGCATTTGTAAAGTGATTTTCATGCTTCCAGGGGCCCTAAACACAAGATTTATGGAATGGTTAAAAGTGCACGAAAATGGCCAATTTACTCACTCTGAGTTCTCAAAAAGGGTTTCTTCACCCCGGGAAGTTAATTAAATACCATTTGGAGGCATTTAATGTTCGAGCAAAAACGGCTGATTTTCAACAAAAGAGATAACACCCCCCCATTACGTCATGCTTCCGAAATGTGGAAAATGGTCCGTTTTCAAATGTTTTATTTTTGAACGTCAGTTCACATTTGTAGGTGGATCATCAGTGTTAGAGCTAAAATTAGCATGTTTAAAGTGATTTTCATGCTTCCAGGGGCTCGGGAAGTGAATTAAATACTATTTGGAGGCATTTAATGTTCAAGCAAAAACAGCTGATTTTTGACAAAAGAGATAACACCCCCCCATTACGTCATGCTTCAGAAATGTGGAAAATGGTCCGTTTTCAAATGTTTTATTTTTGAACGTCAGTTCACATTTGTAGGTGGATCATCAGTGTTAGAGCTAAAATTAGCATGTTTAAAGTGATTTTCATGCTTCCAGGCGCCCTAAACACAAGATTTATGGAATGGTTAAAAGTGCATGAAAATGGCCAATTTACTCACTCTGAGTTCTCAAAAAGGGTTTCTTCACCCCGGGAAGTTAATTAAATACCATTTGGAGGCATTTAATGTTCGAGCTAAAACGGCTGATTTTCGACAAAAGAGATAACACCCCCCCATTACGTCATGCTTCAGAAATGTGGAAAATGGTCCATTTTCAAATGTTTTATTTTAGAACGTCAGTTCACATTTGTAGGTGGATCATCAGTGTTAGAGCTAAAATTAGCATGTTTAAAGTGATTTTCATGCTTCCAGGGGCTCGGGAAGTGAATTAAATACTATTTGGAGGCATTTAATGTTCAAGCAAAAACTGCTGATTTTTGACAAAAGAGATAACACCCCCCCCATTACGTCATGCTTCAGAAATGTGGAAAATGGTCCGTTTTCAAATGTTTTATTTTTGAACGTCAGTTCACATTTGTAGGTGGATCATCAGTGTTAGAGCTAAAATTAGCATGTTTAAAGTGATTTTCATGCTTCCATGGGCCCTAAACACAAGATTTATGGAATGGTTAAAAGTGCATGAAAATGGCCAATTTACTCACTCTGAGTTCTCAAAAAGGGTTTCTTCACCCCGGGAAGTTAATTAAATACCATTTGGAGGCATTTAATGTTCGAGCAAAAACGGCTGATTTTCGACAAAAGAGATAACACCCCCCCCATTACGTCATGCTTCAGAAATGTGGAAAATGGTCCGTTTTCAAATGTTTTATTTTTGAACGTCAGTTCACATTTGTAGGTGGATCATCAGTGTTAGAGCTAAAATTAGCATGTTTAAAGTGATTTTCATGCTTCCAGGGGCTCAGGAAGTGAATTAAATACTATTTGGAGGCATTTAATGTTCGAGCAAAAACGGCTGATTTTCGAAAAAAGAGATAACACCCCCCCCCATTACGTCATGCTTCAGAAATGTGGAAAATGGTCAGTTTTCAAATGTTTTATTTTTGAACGTCAGTTCACATTTGTAGGTGGATCATCAGTGTTAGAGCTAAAATTAGCATGTTTAAAGTGATTTTCATGCTTCCAGGGGCCCTAAACACAAGATTTATGGAATGGTTAAAAGTGCATGAAAATGGCCAATTTACTCACTCTGAGTTCTCAAAAAGGGTTTCTTCACCCCGGGAAGTTAATTAAATACCATTTGGAGGCATTTAATGTTCGAGCAAAAACGGCTGATTTTCGACAAAAGAGATAACACCCCCCCCCATTACGTCATGCTTCAGAAATGTGGAAAATGGTCCGTTTTCAAATGTTTTATTTTTGAACGTCAGTTTACATTTGTAGGTGGATCATCAGTGTTAGAGCTAAAATTAGCATGTTTAAAGTGATTTTCATGCTTCCAGGGGCTCGGGAAGTGAATTAAATACTATTTGGAGGCATTTAATGTTCAAGCAAAAACAGCTGATTTTTGAAAAAAGAGATAACACCCCCCCATTACTTCATGCTTCAGAAATGTGGAAAATGGTCCGTTTTCAAATGTTTTATTTTTGAACGTCAGTTCACATTTGTAGGTGGATCATCAGTGTTAGAGGTAAAATTAGCATGTTTAAAGTGATTTTCAAGCTTCCAGGGGCCCTAAACACAAGATTTATGGAATGGTTAAAAGTGCATTAAAATGGCCAATTCACTCACTCTGAGTTCTCAAAAAGGGTTTCTTCACCCCGGGAAGTTAATTAAATACCATTTGGAGGCATTTAATGTTCGAGCAAAAACGGCTGATTTTCGACAAAAGAGATAACACCCCCCCATTACGTCATGCTTCAGAAATGTGGAAAATGGTCCGTTTTCAAATGTTTTATTTTTGAACGTCAGTTCACATTTGTAGGTGGATCATCAGTGTTAGAGCTAAAATTAGCATGTTTAAAGTGATTTTCATGCTTCCAGGGGCCGTAAACACAAGATTTATGGAATGGTTAAAAGTGCATGAAAATGGCCAATTTACTCACTCTGAGTTCTCAAAAAGGGTTTCTTCACCCCGGGAAGTTAATTAAATACCATTTGGAGGCATTTAATGTTCGAGCAAAAACGGATGATTTTCGACAAAAGAGATAACACCCCCCCATTACGTCATGCTTCAGAAATGTTGAAAATGGTCCGTTTTCAAATGTTTTATTTTTGAACGTCAGTTCACATTTGTAGGTGGATCATCAGTGTTAGAGCTAAAATTAGCATGTTTAAAGTGATTTTCATGCTTCCAGGGGCTCGGGAAGTGAATTAAATACTATTTGGAGGCATTTAATGTTCAAGCAAAAACAGCTGATTTTTGACAAAAGAGATAACACCCCCCCATTACGTCATATTTCAGAAATGTGGAAAATGGTCCGTTTTCAAATGTTTTATTTTTGAACGTCAGTTCACATTTGTAGGTGGATCATCAGTGTTAGAGCTAAAATTAGCATGTTTAAAGTGATTTTCATGCTTCCATGGGCCCTAAACACAAGATTTATGGAATGGTTAAAAGTGCATGAAAATGGCCAATTTACTCACTCTGAGTTCTCAAAAAGGGTTTCTTCACCCCGGGAAGTTAATTAAATACCATTTGGAGGCATTTAATGTTCGAGCAAAAACGGCTGATTTTCGACAAAAGAGATAACACCCCCCCCATTACGTCATGCTTCAGAAATGTGGAAAATGGTCCGTTTTCAAATGTTTTATTTTTGAACGTCAGTTCACATTTGTAGGTGGATCATCAGTGTTAGAGCTAAAATTAGCATGTTTAAAGTGATTTTCATGCTTCCAGGGGCTCGGGAAGTGAATTAAATACTATTTGGAGGCATTTAATGTTCGAGCAAAAACGGCTGATTTTCGAAAAAAGAGATAACACCCCCCCCCATTACGTCATGCTTCAGAAATGTGGAAAATGGTCCGTTTTCAAATGTTTTATTTTTGAACGTCAGTTCACATTTGTAGGTGGATCATCAGTGTTAGAGCTAAAATTAGCATGTTTAAAGTGATTTTCATGCTTCCAGGGGCCCTAAACACAAGATTTATGGAATGGTTAAAAGTGCATGAAAATGGCCAATTTACTCACTCTGAGTTCTCAAAAAGGGTTTCTTCACCCCGGGAAGTTAATTAAATACCATTTGGAGGCATTTATTGTTCGAGCAAAAACGGCTGATTTTCGACAAAAGAGATAACACCCCCCCCCCCATTACGTCATGCTTCAGAAATGTGGAAAATGGTCCGTTTTCAAATGTTTTATTTTTGAACGTCAGTTTACATTTGTAGGTGGATCATCAGTGTTAGAGCTAAAATTAGCATGTTTAAAGTGATTTTCATGCTTCCAGGGGCTCGGGAAGTGAATTAAATACTATTTGGAGGCATTTAATGTTCAAGCAAAAACAGCTGATTTTTGAAAAAAGAGATAACACCCCCCTATTACTTCATGCTTCAGAAATGTGGAAAATGGTCCGTTTTCAAATGTTTTATTTTTGAACGTCAGTTCACATTTGTAGGTGGATCATCAGTGTTAGAGGTAAAATTAGCATGTTTAAAGTGATTTTCAAGCTTCCAGGGGCCCTAAACACAAGATTTATGGAATGGTTAAAAGTGCATTAAAATGGCCAATTCACTCACTCTGAGTTCTCAAAAAGGGTTTCTTCACCCCGGGAAGTTAATTAAATACCATTTGGAGGCATTTAATGTTCGAGCAAAAACGGCTGATTTTCGACAAAAGAGATAACACCCCCCCATTACGTCATGCTTCAGAAATGTGGAAAATGGTCCGTTTTCAAATGTTTTATTTTTGAACGTCAGTTCACATTTGTAGGTGGATCATCAGTGTTAGAGCTAAAATTAGCATGTTTAAAGTGATTTTCATGCTTCCAGGGGCCGTAAACACAAGATTTATGGAATGGTTAAAAGTGCATGAAAATGGCCAATTTACTCACTCTGAGTTCTCAAAAAGGGTTTCTTCACCCCGGGAAGTTAATTAAATACCATTTGGAGGCATTTAATGTTCGAGCAAAAACGGCTGATTTTCGACAAAAGAGATAACACCCCCCCCCATTACGTCATGCTTCAGAAATGTGGAAAATGGTCCGTTTTCAAATGTTTTATTTTTGAACGTCAGTTCACATTTGTAGGTGGATCATCAGTGTTAGAGCTAAAATTAGCATGTTTAAAGTGATTTTCATGCTTCCAGGGGCTCGGGAAGTGAATTAAATACTATTTGGAGGCATTTAATGTTCAAGCAAAAACAGCTGATTTTTGACAAAAGAGATAACACCCCCCCATTACGTCATATTTCAGAAATGTGGAAAATGGTCCGTTTTCAAATGTTTTATTTTTGAACGTCAGTTCACATTTGTAGGTGGATCATCAGTGTTAGAGCTAAAATTAGCATGTTTAAAGTGATTTTCATGCTTCCAGGCGCCCTAAACACAAGATTTATGGAATGGTTAAAAGTGCATGAAAATGGCCAATTTACTCACTCTGAGTTCTCAAAAAGGGTTTCTTCACCCCGGGAAGTTAATTAAATACCATTTGGAGGCATTTAATGTTCGAGCAAAAACGGCTGATTTTCGACAAAAGAGATAACACCCCCCCCATTACGTCATGCTTCAGAAATGTGGAAAATGGTCCGTTTTCAAATGTTTTATTTTTGAACGTCAGTTCACATTTGTAGGTGGATCATCAGTGTTAGAGCTAAAATTAGCATGTTTAAAGTGATTTTCATGCTTCCAGGCGCCCTAAACACAAGATTTATGGAATGGTTAAAAGTGCATGAAAATGGCCAATTTACTCACTCTGAGTTCTCAAAAAGGGTTTCTTCACCCCGGGAAGTTAATTAAATACCATTTGGAGGCATTTATTGTTCGAGCCAAAACGGCTGATTTTCGACAAAAGAGATAACACCCCCCCATTACGTCATGCTTCAGAAATGTGGAAAATGGTCCGTTTTCAAATGTTTTATTTTTGAACGTCAGTTCACATTTGTAGGTGGATCATCAGTGTTAGAGCTAAAATTAGAATGTTTAAAGTGATTTTCATGCTTCCAGGGGCTCGGGAAGTGAATTAAATACTATTTGGAGGCATTTAATGTTCAAGCAAAAACAGCTGATTTTTGAAAAAAGAGATAACACCCCCCATTACTTCATGCTTCAGAAATGTGGAAAATGGTCCGTTTTCAAATGTTTTATTTTTGAACGTCAGTTCACATTTGTAGGTGGATCATCAGTGTTAGAGGTAAAATTAGCATGTTTAAAGTGATTTTCATGCTTCCAGGGGCCCTAAACACAAGATTTATGGAATGGTTAAAAGTGCATGAAAATGGCCAATTCACTCACTCTGAGTTCTCAAAAAGGGTTTCTTCACCCCGGGAAGTTAATTAAATACCATTTGGAGGCATTTAATGTTCGAGCAAAAACGGCTGATTTTCGACAAAAGAGATAACACCCCCCCCATTACGTCATGCTTCAGAAATGTGGAAAATGGTCCGTTTTCAAATGTTTTATTTTTGAACGTCAGTTCACATTTGTAGGTGGATCATCAGTGTTAGAGCTAAAATTAGCATGTTTAAAGTGATTTTCATGCTTCCAGGGGCCCTAAACACAAGATTTATGGAATGGTTAAAAGTGCATGAAAATGGCCAATTCACTCACTCTGAGGTCTCAAAAAAGGTTTCTTCATCCCGGGAAGTTAATTAAATACCATTTGGAGGCATTTAATGTTCGAGCTAAAATGGATGATTTTCGACAAAAGAGATAACACCCCCCATTACGTCATGCTTCAGAAATGTGGAAAATGGTCCGTTTTCAAATGTTTTATTTTTGAATGTCAGTTCACATTTGTAGGTGGATCATCAGTGTAAGAGCTAAAATTAGCATGTTTAAAGTGATTTTCATGCTTCCAGGGGCTCGGGAAGTGAATTAAATACAATTTGGAGGCATTTAATGTTCAAGCAAAAACAGCTGATTTTTGACAAAAGAGATAACACCCCCCCATTACGTCATGCTTCAGAAATGTGGAAAATGGTCCGTTTTCAAATGTTTTATTTTTGAACGTCAGTTCACATTTGTAGGTGGATCATCAGTGTTAGAGCTAAAATTAGCATGTTTAAAGTGATTTTCATGCTTCCAGGCGCCCTAAACACAAGATTTATGGAATGGTTAAAAGTGCATGAAAATGGCCAATTTACTCACTCTGAGTTCTCAAAAAGGGTTTCTTCACCCCAGGAAGTTAATTAAATACCATTTGGAGGCATTTAATGTTCGAGCCAAAACGGCTGATTTTCGACAAAAGAGATAACACCCCCCCATTACGTCATGCTTCAGAAATGTGGAAAATGGTCCGTTTTCAAATGTTTTATTTTTGAACGTCAGTTCACATTTGTAGGTGGATCATCAGTGTTAGAGCTAAAATTAGCATGTTTAAAGTGATTTTCATGCTTCCAGGGGCTCGGGAAGTGAATTAAATACTATTTGGAGGCATTTAATGTTCAAGCAAAAACAGCTGATTTTTGACAAAAGAGATAACACCCCCCATTACGTCATGCTTCAGAAATGTGGAAAATGGTCCGTTTTCAAATGTTTTATTTTTGAACGTCAGTTCACATTTGTAGGTGGATCATCAGTGTTAGAGCTAAAATTAGCATGTTGTTTAAAGTGATTTTCTTGCTTCCAGGGGCCCTAAACACAAGATTTATGGAATGGTTAAAAGTGCATGAAAATGGCCAATTTACTCACTCTGAGTTCTCAAAAAAGGTTTCTTCATCCCGGGAAGTTAATTAAATACCATTTGGAGGCATTTAATGTTCGAGCTAAAACTGATGATTTTCGACAAAAGAGATAACACCCCCCCATTACGTCATGCTTCAGAAATGTGGAAAATGGTCCATTTTCAAATGTTTTATTTTTGAACGTCAGTTCACATTTGTAGGTGGATCATCAGTGTTAGAGCAAAAATTAGCATGTTTAAAGTGATTTTCATGCTTCCAGGGGCCCTAAACACAAGATTTATGGAATGGTTAAAAGTGCATGAAAATGGCCAATTTACTCACTCTGAGTTCTCAAAAAGGGTTTCTTCACCCCGGGAAGTAATTAAATACCATTTGGAGGCATTTAATGTTCGAGCAAAAACGGCTGATTTTCGACAAAAGAGATAACACCCCCCCCATTACGTCATGCTTCAGAAATGTGGAAAATGGTCCGTTTTCAAATATTTTATTTTTGAACGTCAGTTCACATTTGTAGGTTGATCATCAGTGTTAGAGCTAAAATTAGCATGTTTAAAGTGATTTTCTTGCTTCCAGGGGCCCTAAACACAAGATTTATGGAATGGTTAAAAGTGCATGAAAATGGCCAATTTACTCACTCTGAGTTCTCAAAAAAGGTTTCTTCATCCCGGGAAGTTAATTAAATACCATTTGGAGGCATATAATGTTCGAGCTAAAACGGATGATTTTCGACAAAAGAGATAACACCCCCCCATTACGTCATGCTTCAGAAATGTGGAAAATGGTCCGTTTTCAAATGTTTTATTTTTGAACGTCAGTTCACATTTGTAGGTGGATCATCAGTGTTAGAGCTAAAATTAGCATGTTTAAAGTGATTTTCATGCTCCAGGGGCCCTAAACACAAGATTTATGAATGGTTAAAAGTGCATGAAAATGGCCAATTTACTCACTCTGAGTTCTCAAAAAGGGTTTCTTCACCCCGGGAAGTTAATTAAATACCATTTGGAGGCATTTAATGTTCGAGCCAAAACGGCTGATTTTCGACAAAAGAGATAACACCCCCCCTATTACGTCATGCTTCAGAAATGTGGAAAATGGTCCGTTTTCAAATGTTTTATTTTTGAACGTCAGTTCACATTTGTTGGTGGATCATCAGTGTTAGAGCTAAAATTAGCATGTTTAAAGTGATTTTCATGCTTCCAGGGGCTCGGGAAGTGAATTAAATACTATTTGGAGGCATTTAATGTTCAAGCAAAAACAGCTGATTTTTGACAAAAGAGATAACACCCCCCCATTACGTCATGCTTCAGAAATGTGGAAAATGGTCCGTTTTCAAATGTTTTATTTTTGAACGTCAGTTCACATTTGTAGGTGGATCATCAGTGTTAGAGCTAAAATTAGCATGTTTAAAGTGATTTTCATGCTTCCATGGGCCCTAAACACAAGATTTATGGAATGGTTAAAAGTGCATGAAAATGGCCAATTTACTCACTCTGAGTTCTCAAAAAGGGTTTCTTCACCCCGGGAAGTTAATTAAATACCATTTGGAGGCATTTAATGTTCGAGCAAAAACGGCTGATTTTCGACAAAAGAGATAACACCCCCCCCCATTACGTCATGCTTCAGAAATGTGGAAAATGGTCCGTTTTCAAATGTTTTATTTTTGAACGTCAGTTCACATTTGTAGGTGGATCATCAGTGTTAGAGCTAAAATTAGCATGTTTAAAGTTATTTTCATGCTTCCAGGGGCTCGGGAAGTGAATTAAATACTATTTGGAGGCATTTAATGTTCAAGCAAAAACAGCAGATTTTTGACAAAAGAGATAACACCCCCCATTACGTCATGCTTCAGAAATGTGGAAAATGGTCCGTTTTCAAATGTTTTATTTTTGAACGTCAGTTTACATTTGTAGGTGGATCATCAGTGTTAGAGCTAAAATTAGCATGTTTAAAGTGATTTTCATGCTTCCAGGGGCTCGGGAAGTGAATTAAATACTATTTGGAGGCATTTAATGTTCAAGCAAAAACAGCTGATTTTTGAAAAAAGAGATAACACCCCCCTATTACTTCATGCTTCAGAAATGTGGAAAATGGTCCGTTTTCAAATGTTTTATTTTTGAACGTCAGTTCACATTTGTAGGTGGATCATCAGTGTTAGAGGTAAAATTAGCATGTTTAAAGTGATTTTCAAGCTTCCAGGGGCCCTAAACACAAGATTTATGGAATGGTTAAAAGTGCATTAAAATGGCCAATTCACTCACTCTGAGTTCTCAAAAAGGGTTTCTTCACCCCGGGAAGTTAATTAAATACCATTTGGAGGCATTTAATGTTCGAGCAAAAACGGCTGATTTTCGACAAAAGAGATAACACCCCCCCATTACGTCATGCTTCAGAAATGTGGAAAATGGTCCGTTTTCAAATGTTTTATTTTTGAACGTCAGTTCACATTTGTAGGTGGATCATCAGTGTTAGAGCTAAAATTAGCATGTTTAAAGTGATTTTCATGCTTCCAGGGGCCGTAAACACAAGATTTATGGAATGGTTAAAAGTGCATGAAAATGGCCAATTTACTCACTCTGAGTTCTCAAAAAGGGTTTCTTCACCCCGGGAAGTTAATTAAATACCATTTGGAGGCATTTAATGTTCGAGCAAAAACGGCTGATTTTCGACAAAAGAGATAACACCCCCCCCCATTACGTCATGCTTCAGAAATGTGGAAAATGGTCCGTTTTCAAATGTTTTATTTTTGAACGTCAGTTCACATTTGTAGGTGGATCATCAGTGTTAGAGCTAAAATTAGCATGTTTAAAGTGATTTTCATGCTTCCAGGGGCTCGGGAAGTGAATTAAATACTATTTGGAGGCATTTAATGTTCAAGCAAAAACAGCTGATTTTTGACAAAAGAGATAACACCCCCCCATTACGTCATATTTCAGAAATGTGGAAAATGGTCCGTTTTCAAATGTTTTATTTTTGAACGTCAGTTCACATTTGTAGGTGGATCATCAGTGTTAGAGCTAAAATTAGCATGTTTAAAGTGATTTTCATGCTTCCAGGCGCCCTAAACACAAGATTTATGGAATGGTTAAAAGTGCATGAAAATGGCCAATTTACTCACTCTGAGTTCTCAAAAAGGGTTTCTTCACCCCGGGAAGTTAATTAAATACCATTTGGAGGCATTTAATGTTCGAGCAAAAACGGCTGATTTTCGACAAAAGAGATAACACCCCCCCCATTACGTCATGCTTCAGAAATGTGGAAAATGGTCCGTTTTCAAATGTTTTATTTTTGAACGTCAGTTCACATTTGTAGGTGGATCATCAGTGTTAGAGCTAAAATTAGCATGTTTAAAGTGATTTTCATGCTTCCAGGCGCCCTAAACACAAGATTTATGGAATGGTTAAAAGTGCATGAAAATGGCCAATTTACTCACTCTGAGTTCTCAAAAAGGGTTTCTTCACCCCGGGAAGTTAATTAAATACCATTTGGAGGCATTTAATGTTCGAGCCAAAACGGCTGATTTTCGACAAAAGAGATAACACCCCCCCATTACGTCATGCTTCAGAAATGTGGAAAATGGTCCGTTTTCAAATGTTTTATTTTTGAACGTCAGTTCACATTTGTAGGTGGATCATCAGTGTTAGAGCTAAAATTAGAATGTTTAAAGTGATTTTCATGCTTCCAGGGGCTCGGGAAGTGAATTAAATACTATTTGGAGGCATTTAATGTTCAAGCAAAAACAGCTGATTTTTGAAAAAAGAGATAACACCCCCCATTACTTCATGCTTCAGAAATGTGGAAAATGGTCCGTTTTCAAATGTTTTATTTTTGAACGTCAGTTCACATTTGTAGGTGGATCATCAGTGTTAGAGGTAAAATTAGCATGTTTAAAGTGATTTTCATGCTTCCAGGGGCCCTAAACACAAGATTTATGGAATGGTTAAAAGTGCATGAAAATGGCCAATTCACTCACTCTGAGTTCTCAAAAAGGGTTTCTTCACCCCGGGAAGTTAATTAAATACCATTTGGAGGCATTTAATGTTCGAGCAAAAACGGCTGATTTTCGACAAAAGAGATAACACCCCCCCCATTACGTCATGCTTCAGAAATGTGGAAAATGGTCCGTTTTCAAATGTTTTATTTTTGAACGTCAGTTCACATTTGTAGGTGGATCATCAGTGTTAGAGCTAAAATTAGCATGTTTAAAGTGATTTTCATGCTTCCAGGGGCCCTAAACACAAGATTTATGGAATGGTTAAAAGTGCATGAAAATGGCCAATTCACTCACTCTGAGGTCTCAAAAAAGGTTTCTTCATCCCGGGAAGTTAATTAAATACCATTTGGAGGCATTTAATGTTCGAGCTAAAATGGATGATTTTCGACAAAAGAGATAACACCCCCCATTACGTCATGCTTCAGAAATGTGGAAAATGGTCCGTTTTCAAATGTTTTATTTTTGAATGTCAGTTCACATTTGTAGGTGGATCATCAGTGTAAGAGCTAAAATTAGCATGTTTAAAGTGATTTTCATGCTTCCAGGGGCTCGGGAAGTGAATTAAATACAATTTGGAGGCATTTAATGTTCAAGCAAAAACAGCTGATTTTTGACAAAAGAGATAACACCCCCCCATTACGTCATGCTTCAGAAATGTGGAAAATGGTCCGTTTTCAAATGTTTTATTTTTGAACGTCAGTTCACATTTGTAGGTGGATCATCAGTGTTAGAGCTAAAATTAGCATGTTTAAAGTGATTTTCATGCTTCCAGGCGCCCTAAACACAAGATTTATGGAATGGTTAAAAGTGCATGAAAATGGCCAATTTACTCACTCTGAGTTCTCAAAAAGGGTTTCTTCACCCCAGGAAGTTAATTAAATACCATTTGGAGGCATTTAATGTTCGAGCCAAAACGGCTGATTTTCGACAAAAGAGATAACACCCCCCCATTACGTCATGCTTCAGAAATGTGGAAAATGGTCCGTTTTTAAATGTTTTATTTTTGAACGTCAGTTCACATTTGTAGGTGGATCATCAGTGTTAGAGCTAAAATTAGCATGTTTAAAGTGATTTTCATGCTTCCAGGGGCTCGGGAAGTGAATTAAATACTATTTGGAGGCATTTAATGTTCAAGCAAAAACAGCTGATTTTTGACAAAAGAGATAACACCCCCCATTACGTCATGCTTCAGAAATGTGGAAAATGGTCCGTTTTCAAATGTTTTATTTTTGAACGTCAGTTCACATTTGTAGGTGGATCATCAGTGTTAGAGCTAAAATTAGCATGTTGTTTAAAGTGATTTTCTTGCTTCCAGGGGCCCTAAACACAAGATTTATGGAATGGTTAAAAGTGCATGAAAATGGCCAATTTACTCACTCTGAGTTCTCAAAAAAGGTTTCTTCATCCCGGGAAGTTAATTAAATACCATTTGGAGGCATTTAATGTTCGAGCTAAAACTGATGATTTTCGACAAAAGAGATAACACCCCCCCATTACGTCATGCTTCAGAAATGTGGAAAATGGTCCATTTTCAAATGTTTTATTTTTGAACGTCAGTTCACATTTGTAGGTGGATCATCAGTGTTAGAGCAAAAATTAGCATGTTTAAAGTGATTTTCATGCTTCCAGGGGCCCTAAACACAAGATTTATGGAATGGTTAAAAGTGCATGAAAATGGCCAATTTACTCACTCTGAGTTCTCAAAAAGGGTTTCTTCACCCCGGGAAGTAATTAAATACCATTTGGAGGCATTTAATGTTCGAGCAAAAACGGCTGATTTTCGACAAAAGAGATAACACCCCCCCCATTACGTCATGCTTCAGAAATGTGGAAAATGGTCCGTTTTCAAATATTTTATTTTTGAACGTCAGTTCACATTTGTAGGTTGATCATCAGTGTTAGAGCTAAAATTAGCATGTTTAAAGTGATTTTCTTGCTTCCAGGGGCCCTAAACACAAGATTTATGGAATGGTTAAAAGTGCATGAAAATGGCCAATTTACTCACTCTGAGTTCTCAAAAAAGGTTTCTTCATCCCGGGAAGTTAATTAAATACCATTTGGAGGCATATAATGTTCGAGCTAAAACGGATGATTTTCGACAAAAGAGATAACACCCCCCCATTACGTCATGCTTCAGAAATGTGGAAAATGGTCCGTTTTCAAATGTTTTATTTTTGAACGTCAGTTCACATTTGTAGGTGGATCATCAGTGTTAGAGCTAAAATTAGCATGTTTAAAGTGATTTTCATGCTCCAGGGGCCCTAAACACAAGATTTATGAATGGTTAAAAGTGCATGAAAATGGCCAATTTACTCACTCTGAGTTCTCAAAAAGGGTTTCTTCACCCCGGGAAGTTAATTAAATACCATTTGGAGGCATTTAATGTTCGAGCCAAAACGGCTGATTTTCGACAAAAGAGATAACACCCCCCCTATTACGTCATGCTTCAGAAATGTGGAAAATGGTCCGTTTTCAAATGTTTTATTTTTGAACGTCAGTTCACATTTGTTGGTGGATCATCAGTGTTAGAGCTAAAATTAGCATGTTTAAAGTGATTTTCATGCTTCCAGGGGCTCGGGAAGTGAATTAAATACTATTTGGAGGCATTTAATGTTCAAGCAAAAACAGCTGATTTTTGACAAAAGAGATAACACCCCCCCATTACGTCATGCTTCAGAAATGTGGAAAATGGTCCGTTTTCAAATGTTTTATTTTTGAACGTCAGTTCACATTTGTAGGTGGATCATCAGTGTTAGAGCTAAAATTAGCATGTTTAAAGTGATTTTCATGCTTCCATGGGCCCTAAACACAAGATTTATGGAATGGTTAAAAGTGCATGAAAATGGCCAATTTACTCACTCTGAGTTCTCAAAAAGGGTTTCTTCACCCCGGGAAGTTAATTAAATACCATTTGGAGGCATTTAATGTTCGAGCAAAAACGGCTGATTTTCGACAAAAGAGATAACACCCCCCCCCATTACGTCATGCTTCAGAAATGTGGAAAATGGTCCGTTTTCAAATGTTTTATTTTTGAACGTCAGTTCACATTTGTAGGTGGATCATCAGTGTTAGAGCTAAAATTAGCATGTTTAAAGTTATTTTCATGCTTCCAGGGGCTCGGGAAGTGAATTAAATACTATTTGGAGGCATTTAATGTTCAAGCAAAAACAGCTGATTTTTGACAAAAGAGATAACACCCCCCATTACGTCATGCTTCAGAAATGTGGAAAATGGTCCGTTTTCAAATGTTTTATTTTTGAACGTCAGTTCACATTTGTAGGTGGATCATCAGTGTTAGAGCTAAAATTAGCATGTTTAAAGTGATTTTCATGCTTCCAGGGGCCCTAAACTCAAGATTTATGGAATGGATAAAAGTGCATGAAAATGGCCAATTTACTCACTCTGAGTTCTTAAAAAGGGTTTCTTCACCCCGGGAAGTTAATTAAATACCATTTGGAGGCATTTAATGTTCGAGCTAAAACGGAGGATCTTCGACAAAAGAGATAACACCCCCCCATTACGTCATGCTTCAGAAATGTGGAAAATGGTCCGTTTTCAAATGTTTTATTTTTGAACGTCAGTTCACATTTGTAGGTGGATCATCAGTGTTAGAGCTAAAATTAGCATGTTTAAAGTGATTTTCATGCTTCCTGGGGCTCGGGAAGTGAATTAAATACTATTTGGAGGCATTTAATGTTCAAGCAAAAACAGCTGATTTTTGACAAAAGAGATAACACCCCCCATTACGTCATGCTTCAGAAATGTGGAAAATGGTCCGTTTTCAAATGTTTTATTTTTGAACGTCAGTTCACATTTGTAGGTGGATCATCAGTGTTAGAGCTAAAATTAGCATGTTTAAAGTGATTTTCATGCTTCCAGGGGCCCTAAACACAAGATTTATGGAATGGTTAAAAGTGCACGAAAATGGCCAATTTACTCACTCTGAGTTCTCAAAAAGGGTTTCTTCACCCCGGGAAGTTAATTAAATACCATTTGGAGGCATTTAATGTTCGAGCAAAAACGGCTGATTTTCAACAAAAGAGATAACACCCCCCCATTACGTCATGCTTCCGAAATGTGGAAAATGGTCCGTTTTCAAATGTTTTATTTTTGAACGTCAGTTCACATTTGTAGGTGGATCATCAGTGTTAGAGCTAAAATTAGCATGTTTAAAGTGATTTTCATGCTTCCAGGGGCTCGGGAAGTGAATTAAATACTATTTGGAGGCATTTAATGTTCAAGCAAAAACAGCTGATTTTTGACAAAAGAGATAACACCCCCCCATTACGTCATGCTTCAGAAATGTGGAAAATTGTCCGTTTTCAAATGTTTTATTTTTGAACGTCAGTTCACATTTGTAGGTGGATCATCAGTGTTAGAGCTAAAATTAGCATGTTTAAAGTGATTTTCATGCTTCCAGGCGCCCTAAACACAAGATTTATGGAATGGTTAAAAGTGCATGAAAATGGCCAATTTACTCACTCTGAGTTCTCAAAAAGGGTTTCTTCACCCCGGGAAGTTAATTAAATACCATTTGGAGGCATTTAATGTTCGAGCTAAAACGGCTGATTTTCGACAAAAGAGATAACACCCCCCCATTACGTCATGCTTCAGAAATGTGGAAAATGGTCCATTTTCAAATGTTTTATTTTAGAACGTCAGTTCACATTTGTAGGTGGATCATCAGTGTTAGAGCTAAAATTAGCATGTTTAAAGTGATTTTCATGCTTCCAGGGGCTCGGGAAGTGAATTAAATACTATTTGGAGGCATTTAATGTTCAAGCAAAAACAGCTGATTTTTGACAAAAGAGATAACACCCCCCCCATTACGTCATGCTTCAGAAATGTGGAAAATGGTCCGTTTTCAAATGTTTTATTTTTGAACGTCAGTTCACATTTGTAGGTGGATCATCAGTGTTAGAGCTAAAATTAGCATGTTTAAAGTGATTTTCATGCTTCCATGGGCCCTAAACACAAGATTTATGGAATGGTTAAAAGTGCATGAAAATGGCCAATTTACTCACTCTGAGTTCTCAAAAAGGGTTTCTTCACCCCGGGAAGTTAATTAAATACCATTTGGAGGCATTTAATGTTCGAGCAAAAACGGCTGATTTTCGACAAAAGAGATAACACCCCCCCCATTACGTCATGCTTCAGAAATGTGGAAAATGGTCCGTTTTCAAATGTTTTATTTTTGAACGTCAGTTCACATTTGTAGGTGGATCATCAGTGTTAGAGCTAAAATTAGCATGTTTAAAGTGATTTTCATGCTTCCAGGGGCTCAGGAAGTGAATTAAATACTATTTGGAGGCATTTAATGTTCGAGCAAAAACGGCTGATTTTCGAAAAAAGAGATAACACCCCCCCCCATTACGTCATGCTTCAGAAATGTGGAAAATGGTCAGTTTTCAAATGTTTTATTTTTGAACGTCAGTTCACATTTGTAGGTGGATCATCAGTGTTAGAGCTAAAATTAGCATGTTTAAAGTGATTTTCATGCTTCCAGGGGCCCTAAACACAAGATTTATGGAATGGTTAAAAGTGCATGAAAATGGCCAATTTACTCACTCTGAGTTCTCAAAAAGGGTTTCTTCACCCCGGGAAGTTAATTAAATACCATTTGGAGGCATTTAATGTTCGAGCAAAAACGGCTGATTTTCGACAAAAGAGATAACACCCCCCCCCATTACGTCATGCTTCAGAAATGTGGAAAATGGTCCGTTTTCAAATGTTTTATTTTTGAACGTCAGTTTACATTTGTAGGTGGATCATCAGTGTTAGAGCTAAAATTAGCATGTTTAAAGTGATTTTCATGCTTCCAGGGGCTCGGGAAGTGAATTAAATACTATTTGGAGGCATTTAATGTTCAAGCAAAAACAGCTGATTTTTGAAAAAAGAGATAACACCCCCCCATTACTTCATGCTTCAGAAATGTGGAAAATGGTCCGTTTTCAAATGTTTTATTTTTGAACGTCAGTTCACATTTGTAGGTGGATCATCAGTGTTAGAGGTAAAATTAGCATGTTTAAAGTGATTTTCAAGCTTCCAGGGGCCCTAAACACAAGATTTATGGAATGGTTAAAAGTGCATTAAAATGGCCAATTCACTCACTCTGAGTTCTCAAAAAGGGTTTCTTCACCCCGGGAAGTTAATTAAATACCATTTGGAGGCATTTAATGTTCGAGCAAAAACGGCTGATTTTCGACAAAAGAGATAACACCCCCCCATTACGTCATGCTTCAGAAATGTGGAAAATGGTCCGTTTTCAAATGTTTTATTTTTGAACGTCAGTTCACATTTGTAGGTGGATCATCAGTGTTAGAGCTAAAATTAGCATGTTTAAAGTGATTTTCATGCTTCCAGGGGCCGTAAACACAAGATTTATGGAATGGTTAAAAGTGCATGAAAATGGCCAATTTACTCACTCTGAGTTCTCAAAAAGGGTTTCTTCACCCCGGGAAGTTAATTAAATACCATTTGGAGGCATTTAATGTTCGAGCAAAAACGGATGATTTTCGACAAAAGAGATAACACCCCCCCATTACGTCATGCTTCAGAAATGTTGAAAATCGTCCGTTTTCAAATGTTTTATTTTTGAACGTCAGTTCACATTTGTAGGTGGATCATCAGTGTTAGAGCTAAAATTAGCATGTTTAAAGTGATTTTCATGCTTCCAGGGGCTCGGGAAGTGAATTAAATACTATTTGGAGGCATTTAATGTTCAAGCAAAAACAGCTGATTTTTGACAAAAGAGATAACACCCCCCCATTACGTCATATTTCAGAAATGTGGAAAATGGTCCGTTTTCAAATGTTTTATTTTTGAACGTCAGTTCACATTTGTAGGTGGATCATCAGTGTTAGAGCTAAAATTAGCATGTTTAAAGTGATTTTCATGCTTCCATGGGCCCTAAACACAAGATTTATGGAATGGTTAAAAGTGCATGAAAATGGCCAATTTACTCACTCTGAGTTCTCAAAAAGGGTTTCTTCACCCCGGGAAGTTAATTAAATACCATTTGGAGGCATTTAATGTTCGAGCAAAAACGGCTGATTTTCGACAAAAGAGATAACACCCCCCCCATTACGTCATGCTTCAGAAATGTGGAAAATGGTCCGTTTTCAAATGTTTTATTTTTGAACGTCAGTTCACATTTGTAGGTGGATCATCAGTGTTAGAGCTAAAATTAGCATGTTTAAAGTGATTTTCATGCTTCCAGGGGCTCGGGAAGTGAATTAAATACTATTTGGAGGCATTTAATGTTCGAGCAAAAACGGCTGATTTTCGAAAAAAGAGATAACACCCCCCCCCATTACGTCATGCTTCAGAAATGTGGAAAATGGTCCGTTTTCAAATGTTTTATTTTTGAACGTCAGTTCACATTTGTAGGTGGATCATCAGTGTTAGAGCTAAAATTAGCATGTTTAAAGTGATTTTCATGCTTCCAGGGGCCCTAAACACAAGATTTATGGAATGGTTAAAAGTGCATGAAAATGGCCAATTTACTCACTCTGAGTTCTCAAAAAGGGTTTCTTCACCCCGGGAAGTTAATTAAATACCATTTGGAGGCATTTAATGTTCGAGCAAAAACGGCTGATTTTCGACAAAAGAGATAACACCCCCCCCCCCATTACGTCATGCTTCAGAAATGTGGAAAATGGTCCGTTTTCAAATGTTTTATTTTTGAACGTCAGTTTACATTTGTAGGTGGATCATCAGTGTTAGAGCTAAAATTAGCATGTTTAAAGTGATTTTCATGCTTCCAGGGGCTCGGGAAGTGAATTAAATACTATTTGGAGGCATTTAATGTTCAAGCAAAAACAGCTGATTTTTGAAAAAAGAGATAACACCCCCCCATTACTTCATGCTTCAGAAATGTGGAAAATGGTCCGTTTTCAAATGTTTTATTTTTGAACGTCAGTTCACATTTGTAGGTGGATCATCAGTGTTAGAGGTAAAATTAGCATGTTTAAAGTGATTTTCAAGCTTCCAGGGGCCCTAAACACAAGATTTATGGAATGGTTAAAAGTGCATTAAAATGGCCAATTCACTCACTCTGAGTTCTCAAAAAGGGTTTCTTCACCCCGGGAAGTTAATTAAATACCATTTGGAGGCATTTAATGTTCGAGCAAAAACGGCTGATTTTCGACAAAAGAGATAACACCCCCCCATTACGTCATGCTTCAGAAATGTGGAAAATGGTCCGTTTTCAAATGTTTTATTTTTGAACGTCAGTTCACATTTGTAGGTGGATCATCAGTGTTAGAGCTAAAATTAGCATGTTTAAAGTGATTTTCATGCTTCCAGGGGCCGTAAACACAAGATTTATGGAATGGTTAAAAGTGCATGAAAATGGCCAATTTACTCACTCTGAGTTCTCAAAAAGGGTTTCTTCACCCCGGGAAGTTAATTAAATACCATTTGGAGGCATTTAATGTTCGAGCAAAAACGGCTGATTTTCGACAAAAGAGATAACACCCCCCCCCATTACGTCATGCTTCAGAAATGTGGAAAATGGTCCGTTTTCAAATGTTTTATTTTTGAACGTCAGTTCACATTTGTAGGTGGATCATCAGTGTTAGAGCTAAAATTAGCATGTTTAAAGTGATTTTCATGCTTCCAGGGGCTCGGGAAGTGAATTAAATACTATTTGGAGGCATTTAATGTTCAAGCAAAAACAGCTGATTTTTGACAAAAGAGATAACACCCCCCCATTACGTCATATTTCAGAAATGTGGAAAATGGTCCGTTTTCAAATGTTTTATTTTTGAACGTCAGTTCACATTTGTAGGTGGATCATCAGTGTTAGAGCTAAAATTAGCATGTTTAAAGTGATTTTCATGCTTCCAGGCGCCCTAAACACAAGATTTATGGAATGGTTAAAAGTGCATGAAAATGGCCAATTTACTCACTCTGAGTTCTCAAAAAGGGTTTCTTCACCCCGGGAAGTTAATTAAATACCATTTGGAGGCATTTAATGTTCGAGCCAAAACGGCTGATTTTCGACAAAAGAGATAACACCCCCCCATTACGTCATGCTTCAGAAATGTGGAAAATGGTCCGTTTTCAAATGTTTTATTTTTGAACGTCAGTTCACATTTGTAGGTGGATCATCAGTGTTAGAGCTAAAATTAGAATGTTTAAAGTGATTTTCATGCTTCCAGGGGCTCGGGAAGTGAATTAAATACTATTTGGAGGCATTTAATGTTCAAGCAAAAACAGCTGATTTTTGAAAAAAGAGATAACACCCCCCCATTACTTCATGCTTCAGAAATGTGGAAAATGGTCCGTTTTCAAATGTTTTATTTTTGAACGTCAGTTCACATTTGTAGGTGGATCATCAGTGTTAGAGGTAAAATTAGCATGTTTAAAGTGATTTTCATGCTTCCAGGGGCCCTAAACACAAGATTTATGGAATGGTTAAAAGTGCATGAAAATGGCCAATTCACTCACTCTGAGTTCTCAAAAAGGGTTTCTTCACCCCGGGAAGTTAATTAAATACCATTTGGAGGCATTTAATGTTCGAGCAAAAACGGCTGATTTTCGACAAAAGAGATAACACCCCCCCCATTACGTCATGCTTCAGAAATGTGGAAAATGGTCCGTTTTCAAATGTTTTATTTTTGAACGTCAGTTCACATTTGTAGGTGGATCATCAGTGTTAGAGCTAAAATTAGCATGTTTAAAGTGATTTTCATGCTTCCAGGGGCCCTAAACACAAGATTTATGGAATGGTTAAAAGTGCATGAAAATGGCCAATTCACTCACTCTGAGGTCTCAAAAAAGGTTTCTTCATCCCGGGAAGTTAATTAAATACCATTTGGAGGCATTTAATGTTCGAGCTAAAATGGATGATTTTCGACAAAAGAGATAACACCCCCCATTACGTCATGCTTCAGAAATGTGGAAAATGGTCCGTTTTCAAATGTTTTATTTTTGAATGTCAGTTCACATTTGTAGGTGGATCATCAGTGTAAGAGCTAAAATTAGCATGTTTAAAGTGATTTTCATGCTTCCAGGGGCTCGGGAAGTGAATTAAATACAATTTGGAGGCATTTAATGTTCAAGCAAAAACAGCTGATTTTTGACAAAAGAGATAACACCCCCCCATTACGTCATGCTTCAGAAATGTGGAAAATGGTCCGTTTTCAAATGTTTTATTTTTGAACGTCAGTTCACATTTGTAGGTGGATCATCAGTGTTAGAGCTAAAATTAGCATGTTTAAAGTGATTTTCATGCTTCCAGGCGCCCTAAACACAAGATTTATGGAATGGTTAAAAGTGCATGAAAATGGCCAATTTACTCACTCTGAGTTCTCAAAAAGGGTTTCTTCACCCCAGGAAGTTAATTAAATACCATTTGGAGGCATTTAATGTTCGAGCCAAAACGGCTGATTTTCGACAAAAGAGATAACACCCCCCCATTACGTCATGCTTCAGAAATGTGGAAAATGGTCCGTTTTCAAATGTTTTATTTTTGAACGTCAGTTCACATTTGTAGGTGGATCATCAGTGTTAGAGCTAAAATTAGCATGTTTAAAGTGATTTTCATGCTTCCAGGGGCTCGGGAAGTGAATTAAATACTATTTGGAGGCATTTAATGTTCAAGCAAAAACAGCTGATTTTTGACAAAAGAGATAACACCCCCCATTACGTCATGCTTCAGAAATGTGGAAAATGGTCCGTTTTCAAATGTTTTATTTTTGAACGTCAGTTCACATTTGTAGGTGGATCATCAGTGTTAGAGCTAAAATTAGCATGTTGTTTAAAGTGATTTTCTTGCTTCCAGGGGCCCTAAACACAAGATTTATGGAATGGTTAAAAGTGCATGAAAATGGCCAATTTACTCACTCTGAGTTCTCAAAAAAGGTTTCTTCATCCCGGGAAGTTAATTAAATACCATTTGGAGGCATTTAATGTTCGAGCTAAAACTGATGATTTTCGACAAAAGAGATAACACCCCCCCATTACGTCATGCTTCAGAAATGTGGAAAATGGTCCATTTTCAAATGTTTTATTTTTGAACGTCAGTTCACATTTGTAGGTGGATCATCAGTGTTAGAGCAAAAATTAGCATGTTTAAAGTGATTTTCATGCTTCCAGGGGCCCTAAACACAAGATTTATGGAATGGTTAAAAGTGCATGAAAATGGCCAATTTACTCACTCTGAGTTCTCAAAAAGGGTTTCTTCACCCCGGGAAGTAATTAAATACCATTTGGAGGCATTTAATGTTCGAGCAAAAACGGCTGATTTTCGACAAAAGAGATAACACCCCCCCCATTACGTCATGCTTCAGAAATGTGGAAAATGGTCCGTTTTCAAATATTTTATTTTTGAACGTCAGTTCACATTTGTAGGTTTATCATCAGTGTTAGAGCTAAAATTAGCATGTTTAAAGTGATTTTCTTGCTTCCAGGGGCCCTAAACACAAGATTTATGGAATGGTTAAAAGTGCATGAAAATGGCCAATTTACTCACTCTGAGTTCTCAAAAAAGGTTTCTTCATCCCGGGAAGTTAATTAAATACCATTTGGAGGCATATAATGTTCGAGCTAAAACGGATGATTTTCGACAAAAGAGATAACACCCCCCCATTACGTCATGCTTCAGAAATGTGGAAAATGGTCCGTTTTCAAATGTTTTATTTTTGAACGTCAGTTCACATTTGTAGGTGGATCATCAGTGTTAGAGCTAAAATTAGCATGTTTAAAGTGATTTTCATGCTCCAGGGGCCCTAAACACAAGATTTATGAATGGTTAAAAGTGCATGAAAATGGCCAATTTACTCACTCTGAGTTCTCAAAAAGGGTTTCTTCACCCCGGGAAGTTAATTAAATACCATTTGGAGGCATTTAATGTTCGAGCCAAAACGGCTGATTTTCGACAAAAGAGATAACACCCCCCCTATTACGTCATGCTTCAGAAATGTGGAAAATGGTCCGTTTTCAAATGTTTTATTTTTGAACGTCAGTTCACATTTGTTGGTGGATCATCAGTGTTAGAGCTAAAATTAGCATGTTTAAAGTGATTTTCATGCTTCCAGGGGCTCGGGAAGTGAATTAAATACTATTTGGAGGCATTTAATGTTCAAGCAAAAACAGCTGATTTTTGACAAAAGAGATAACACCCCCCCATTACGTCATGCTTCAGAAATGTGGAAAATGGTCCGTTTTCAAATGTTTTATTTTTGAACGTCAGTTCACATTTGTAGGTGGATCATCAGTGTTAGAGCTAAAATTAGCATGTTTAAAGTGATTTTCATGCTTCCATGGGCCCTAAACACAAGATTTAGGGAATGGTTAAAAGTGCATGAAAATGGCCAATTTACTCACTCAGAGTTCTCAAAAAGGGTTTCTTCACCCCGGGAAGTTAATTAAATACCATTTGGAGGCATTTAATGTTCGAGCAAAAACGGCTGATTTTCGACAAAAGAGATAACACCCCCCCCCATTACGTCATGCTTCAGAAATGTGGAAAATGGTCCGTTTTGAAATGTTTTATTTTTGAACGTCAGTTCACATTTGTAGGTGGATCATCAGTGTTAGAGCTAAAATTAGCATGTTTAAAGTGATTTTCATGCTTCCAGGGGCTCGGGAAGTGAATTAAATACTATTTGGAGGCATTTAATGTTCAAGCAAAAACAGCTGATTTTTGACAAAAGAGATAACACCCCCCATTACGTCATGCTTCAGAAATGTGGAAAATGGTCCGTTTTCAAATGTTTTATTTTTGAACGTCAGTTCACATTTGTAGGTGGATCATCAGTGTTAGAGCTAAAATTAGCATGTTTAAAGTGATTTTCATGCTTCCAGGGGCCCTAAACTCAAGATTTATGGAATGGATAAAAGTGCATGAAAATGGCCAATTTACTCACTCTGAGTTCTTAAAAAGGGTTTCTTCACCCCGGGAAGTTAATTAAATACCATTTGGAGGCATTTAATGTTCGAGCTAAAACGGAGGATCTTCGACAAAAGAGATAACACCCCCCCATTACGTCATGCTTCAGAAATGTGGAAAATGGTCCGTTTTCAAATGTTTTATTTTTGAACGTCAGTTCACATTTGTAGGTGGATCATCAGTGTTAGAGCTAAAATTAGCATGTTTAAAGTGATTTTCATGCTTCCTGGGGCTCGGGAAGTGAATTAAATACTATTTGGAGGCATTTAATGTTCAAGCAAAAACAGCTGATTTTTGACAAAAGAGATAACACCCCCCATTACGTCATGCTTCAGAAATGTGGAAAATGGTCCGTTTTCAAATGTTTTATTTTTGAACGTCAGTTCACATTTGTAGGTGGATCATCAGTGTTAGAGCTAAAATTAGCATGTTTAAAGTGATTTTCATGCTTCCAGGGGCCCTAAACACAAGATTTATGGAATGGTTAAAAGTGCACGAAAATGGCCAATTTACTCACTCTGAGTTCTCAAAAAGGGTTTCTTCACCCCGGGAAGTTAATTAAATACCATTTGGAGGCATTTAATGTTCGAGCAAAAACGGCTGATTTTCAACAAAAGAGATAACACCCCCCCCCATTACGTCATGCTTCCGAAATGTGGAAAATGGTCCGTTTTCAAATGTTTTATTTTTGAACGTCAGTTCACATTTGTAGGTGGATCATCAGTGTTAGAGCTAAAATTAGCATGTTTAAAGTGATTTTCATGCTTCCAGGGGCTCGGGAAGTGAATTAAATACTATTTGGAGGCATTTAATGTTCAAGCAAAAACAGCTGATTTTTGACAAAAGAGATAACACCCCCCCCATTACTTCATGCTTCAGAAATGTGGAAAATGGTCCGTTTTCAAATGTTTTATTTTTGAACGTCAGTTCACATTTGTAGGTGGATCATCAGTGTTAGAGCTAAAATTAGCATGTTTAAAGTGATTTTCATGCTTCCAGGGGCCCTAAACACAAGATTTATGGAATGGTTAAAAGTGCATGAAAATGGCCAATTCACTCACTCTGAGTTCTCAAAAAGGGTTTCTTCACCCCGGGAAGTTAATTAAATACCATTTGGAGGCATTTAATGTTCGAGCAAAAACGGCTGATTTTCGACAAAAGAGATAACACCCCCCCATTACGTCATGCTTCAGAAATGTGGAAAATGGTCCGTTTTCAAATGTTTTATTTTTGAACGTCAGTTCACATTTGTAGGTGGATCATCAGTGTTAGAGCTAAAATTAGCATGTTTAAAGTGATTTTCATGCTTCCAGGGGCCCTAAACACAAGATTTATGGAATGGTTAAAAGTGCATGAAAATGGCCAATTTACTCACTCTGAGTTCTCAAAAAAGGTTTCTTCATCCCGGGAAGTTAATTAAATACCATTTGGAGGCATTTAATGTTCGAGCTAAAACGGATGATTTTCGACAAAAGAGATAACACCCCCCCATTACGTCATGCTTCAGAAATGTGGAAAATGGTCCGTTTTCAAATGTTTTATTTTTGAACGTCAGTTCACATTTGTAGGTGGATCATCAGTGTTAGAGCTAAAATTAGCATGTTTAAAGTGATTTTCATGCTTCCAGGCGCCCTAAACACAAGATTTATGGAATGGTTAAAAGTGCATGAAAATGGCCAATTTACTCACTCTGAGTTCTCAAAAAGGGTTTCTTCACCCCGGGAAGTTAATTAAATACCATTTGGAGGCATTTAATGTTCGAGCCAAAACGGCTGATTTTCGACAAAAGAGATAACACCCCCCCATTACGTCATGCTTCAGAAATGTGGAAAATGGTCCATTTTCAAATGTTTTATTTTTGAACGTCAGTTCACATTTGTAGGTGGATCATCAGTGTTAGAGCTAAAATTAGCATGTTTAAAGTGATTTTCATGCTTCCAGGGGCTCGGGAAGTGAATTAAATACTATTTGGAGGCATTTAATGTTCAAGCAAAAACAGCAGATTTTTGACAAAAGAGATAACACCCCCCCATTACGTCATGCTTCAGAAATGTGGAAAATGGTCCGTTTTCAAATGTTTTATTTTTGAACGTCAGTTCACATTTGTAGGTGGATCATCAGTGTTAGAGCTAAAATTAGCATGTTTAAAGTGATTTTCATGCTTCCAGGGGCCCTAAACACAAGATTTATGGAATGGTTAAAAGTGCATGAAAATGGCCAATTTACTCAATCTGAGTTCTCAAAAAGGGTTTCTTCACCCCGGGAAGTTAATTAAATACCATTTGGAGGCATTTAATGTTCGAGCCAAAACGGCTGATTTTCGACAAAAGAGATAACACCCCCCCATTACGTCATGCTTCAGAAATGTGGAAAATGGTCCATTTTCAAATGTTTTATTTTTGAACGTCAGTTCACATTTGTAGGTGGATCATCAGTGTTAGAGCTAAAATTAGCATGTTTAAAGTGATTTTCATGCTTCCATGGGCCCTAAACACAAGATTTATGGAATGGTTAAAAGTGCATGAAAATGGCCAATTTACTCACTCTGAGTTCTCAAAAAGGGTTTCTTCACCCCGGGAAGTTAATTAAATACCATTTGGAGGCATTTAATGTTCGAGCAAAAACGCATTACGTCATGCTTCAGAAATGTGGAAAATGGTCCGTTTTCAAATGTTTTATTTTTGAACGTCAGTTCACATTTGTAGGTGGATCATCAGTGTTAGAGCTAAAATTAGCATGTTTAAAGTGATTTTCATGCTTCCAGGGGCTCGGGAAGTGAATTAAATACTATTTGGAGGCATTTAATGTTCAAGCAAAAACAGCTGATTTTTGACAAAAGAGATAACACCCCCCCATTACGTCATGCTTCAGAAATGTGGAAAATGGTCCGTTTTCAAATGTTTTATTTTTGAACGTCAGTTCACATTTGTAGGTGGATCATCAGTGTTAGAGCTAAAATTAGCATGTTTAAAGTGATTTTCATGCTCCAGGGGCCCTAAACACAAGATTTATGGAATGGTTAAAAGTGCATGAAAATGGCCAATTTACTCACTCTGAGTTCTCAAAAAGGGTTTCTTCACCCCGGGAAGTTAATTAAATACCATTTGAAGGCATTTAATGTTCGAGCCAAAACGGCTGATTTTCGACAAAAGAGATAACACCCCCCCATTACGTCATGCTTCAGAAATGTGGAAAATGGTCCGTTTTCAAATGTTTTATTTTTGAACGTCAGTTCACATTTGTTGGTGGATCATCAGAGTTAGAGCTAAAATTAGCATGTTTAAAGTGATTTTCATGCTTCCAGGGGCTCGGGAAGTGAATTAAATACTATTTGGAGGCATTTAATGTTCAAGCAAAAACAGCTGATTTTTGACAAAAGAGATAACACCCCCCCATTACGTCATGCTTCAGAAATGTGGAAAATGGTCCTTTTTCAAATGTTTTATTTTTGAACGTCAGTTCACATTTGTAGGTGGATCATCAGTGTTAGAGCTAAAATTAGCATGTTTAAAGTGATTTTCATGCTTCCATGGGCCCTAAACACAAGATTTATGGAATGGTTAAAAGTGCATGAAAATGGCCAATTTACTCACTCTGAGTTCTCAAAAAGGGTTTCTTCACCCCGGGAAGTTAATTAAATACCATTTGGAGGCATTTAATGTTCGAGCAAAAACGCATTACGTCATGCTTCAGAAATGTGGAAAATGGTCCGTTTTCAAATGTTTTATTTTTGAACGTCAGTTCACATTTGTAGGTGGATCATCAGTGTTAGAGCTAAAATTAGCATGTTTAAAGTGATTTTCATGCTTCCAGGGGCTCGGGAAGTGAATTAAATACTATTTGGAGGCATTTAATGTTCAAGCAAAAACAGCTGATTTTTGACAAAAGAGATAACACCCCCCATTACGTCATGCTTCAGAAATGTGGAAAATGGTCCGTTTTCAAATGTTTTATTTTTGAACGTCAGTTCACATTTGTAGGTGGATCATCAGTGTTAGAGCTAAAATTAGCATGTTTAAAGTGATTTTCATGCTTCCAGGGGCCCTAAACTCAAGATTTATGGAATGGTTAAAAGTGCATGAAAATGGCCAATTTACTCACTCTGAGTTCTTAAAAAGGGTTTCTTCACCCCGGGAAGTTAATTAAATACCATTTGGAGGCATTTAATGTTCGTGCTAAAACGGATGATTTTCGACAAAAGAGATAACACCCCCCCATTACGTCATGCTTCAGAAATGTGGAAAATGGTCCGTTTTCAAATGTTTTATTTTTGAACGTCAGTTCACATTTGTAGGTGGATCATCAGTGTTAGAGCTAAAATTAGCATGTTTAAAGTGATTTTCATGCTTCCTGGGGCTCGGGAAGTGAATTAAATACTATTTGGAGGCATTTAATGTTCAAGCAAAAACAGCTGATTTTTGACAAAAGAGATAACACCCCCCATTACGTCATGCTTCAGAAATGTGGAAAATGGTCCGTTTTCAAATGTTTTATTTTTGAACGTCAGTTCACATTTGTAGGTGGATCATCAGTGTTAGAGCTAAAATTAGCATGTTTAAAGTGATTTTCATGCTTCCAGGGGCCCTAAACACAAGATTTATGGAATGGTTAAAAGTGCACGAAAATGGCCAATTTACTCACTCTGAGTTCTCAAAAAGGGTTTCTTCACCCCGGGAAGTTAATTAAATACCATTTGGAGGCATTTAATGTTCGAGCAAAAACGGCTGATTTTCAACAAAAGAGATAACACCCCCCCATTACGTCATGCTTCCGAAATGTGGAAAATGGTCCGTTTTCAAATGTTTTATTTTTGAACGTCAGTTCACATTTGTAGGTGGATCATCAGTGTTAGAGCTAAAATTAGCATGTTTAAAGTGATTTTCATGCTTCCTGGGGCTCGGGAAGTGAATTAAATACTATTTGGAGGCATTTAATGTTCAAGCAAAAACAGCTGATTTTTGACAAAAGAGATAACACCCCCCATTACGTCATGCTTCAGAAATGTGGAAAATGGTCCGTTTTCAAATGTTTTATTTTTGAACGTCAGTTCACATTTGTAGGTGGATCATCAGTGTTAGAGCTAAAATTAGCATGTTTAAAGTGATTTTCATGCTTCCAGTGGCCCTAAACACAAGATTTATGGAATGGTTAAAAGTGCATGAAAATGGCCAATTCACTCACTCTGAGTTCTCAAAAAGGGTTTCTTCACCCCGGGAAGTTAATTAAATACCATTTGGAGGCATTTAATGTTCGAGCAAAAACAGCTGATTTTCTACAAAAGAGATAACACCCCCCCATTACGTCATGCTTCAGAAATGTGGAAAATGGTCCGTTTTCAAATGTTTTATTTTTGAACGTCAGTTCACATTTGTAGGTGGATCATCAGTGTTAGAGCTAAAATTAGCATGTTTAAAGTGATTTTCATGCTTCCAGGGGCCCTAAACACAAGATTTATGGAATGGTTAAAAGTGCATGAAAATGGCCAATTTACTCACTCTGAGTTCTCAAAAAAGGTTTCTTCATCCCGGGAAGTTAATTAAATACCATTTGGAGGCATTTAATGTTCGAGCCAAAACGGATGATTTTCGACAAAAGAGATAACACCCCCCCCATTACGTCATGCTTCAGAAATGTGGAAAATGGTCCGTTTTCAAATGTTTTATTTTTGAACGTCAGTTCACATTTGTAGGTGGATCATCAGTGTTAGAGCTAAAATTAGCATGTTTAAAGTGATTTTCATGCTTCCAGGGGCTCGGGAAGTGAATTAAATACTATTTGGAGGCATTTAATGTTCAAGCAAAAACAGCAGATTTTTGACAAAAGAGATAACACCCCCCCATTACGTCATGCTTCAGAAATGTGGAAAATGGTCTGTTTTCAAATGTTTTATTTTTGAACGTCAGTTCACATTTGTAGGTGGATCATCAGTGTTAGAGCTAAAATTAGCATGTTTAAAGTGATTTTCATGCTTCCAGTGGCCCTAAACACAAGATTTATGGAATGGTTAAAAGTGCATTAAAATGGCCAATTTACTCAATCTGAGTTCTCAAAAAGGGTTTCTTCACCCCGGGAAGTTAATTAAATACCATTTGGAGGCATTTAATGTTCGAGCCAAAACGGCTGATTTTCGACAAAAGAGATAACACCCCCCCATTACGTCATGCTTCAGAAATGTGGAAAATGGTCCATTTTCAAATGTTTTATTTTTGAACGTCAGTTCACATTTGTAGGTGGATCATCAGTGTTAGAGCTAAAATTAGCATGTTTAAAGTGATTTTCATGCTTCCAGGGGCTCGGGAAGTGAATTAAATACTATTTGGAGGCATTTAATGTTCAAGCAAAAACAGCTGATTTTTGACAAAAGAGATAACACCCCCCCATTACGTCATGCTTCAGAAATGTGGAAAATGGTCCGTTTTCAAATGTTTTATTTTTGAACGTCAGTTCACATTTGTAGGTGGATCATCAGTGTTAGAGCTAAAATTAGCATGTTTAAAGTGATTTTCATGCTCCAGAGGCCCTAAACACAAGATTTATGGAATGGTTAAAAGTGCATGAAAATGGCCAATTTACTCACTCTGAGTTCTCAAAAAGGGTTTCTTCACCCCGGGAAGTTAATTAAATACCATTTGGACGCATTTAATGTTCGAGCCAAAACGGCTGATTTTCGACAAAAGAGATAACACCCCCCCCATTCCGTCATGCTTCAGAAATGTGGAAAATGGTCCGTTTTCAAATGTTTTATTTTTGAACGTCAGTTCACATTTGTTGGTGGATCATCAGAGTTAGAGCTAAAATTAGCATGTTTAAAGTGATTTTCATGCTTCCAGGGGCTCGGGAAGTGAATTAAATACTATTTGGAGGCATTTAATGTTCAAGCAAAAACAGCTGATTTTTGACAAAAGAGATAACACCCCCCCATTACGTCATGCTTCAGAAATGTGGAAAATGGTCCGTTTTCAAATGTTTTATTTTTGAACGTCAGTTCACATTTGTAGGTGGATCATCAGTGTTAGAGCTAAAATTAGCATGTTTAAAGTGATTTTCATGCTCCAGGGGCCCTAAACACAAGGTTTATGGAATGGTTAAAAGTGCATGAAAATGGCCAATTTACTCACTCTGAGTTCTCAAAAAGGGTTTCTTCACCCCGGGAAGTTAATTAAATACCATTTGAAGGCATTTAATGTTCGAGCCAAAACGGCTGATTTTCGACAAAAGAGATAACACCCCCCCATTACGTCATGCTTCAGAAATGTGGAAAATGGTCCGTTTTCAAATGTTTTATTTTTGAACGTCAGTTCACATTTGTTGGTGGATCATCAGAGTTAGAGCTAAAATTAGCATGTTTAAAGTGATTTTCATGCTTCCAGGGGCTCGGGAAGTGAATTAAATACTATTTGGAGGCATTTAATGTTCAAGCAAAAACAGCTGATTTTTGACAAAAGAGATAACACCCCCCCATTACGTCATGCTTCAGAAATGTGGAAAATGGTCCGTTTTCAAATGTTTTATTTTTGAACGTCAGTTCACATTTGTAGGTGGATCATCAGTGTTAGAGCTAAAATTAGCATGTTTAAAGTGATTTTCATGCTTCCATGGGCCCTAAACACAAGATTTATGGAATGGTTAAAAGTGCATGAAAATGGCCAATTTACTCACTCTGAGTTCTCAAAAAGGGTTTCTTCACCCCGGGAAGTTAATTAAATACCATTTGGAGGCATTTAATGTTCGAGCCAAAACGGCTGATTTTCGACAAAAGAGATAACACCCCCCCATTACGTCATGCTTCAGAAATGTGGAAAATGGTCCATTTTCAAATGTTTTATTTTTGAACGTCAGTTCACATTTGTAGGTGGATCATCAGTGTTAGAGCTAAAATTAGCATGTTTAAAGTGATTTTCATGCTTCCAGGGGCTCGGGAAATGAATTAAATACTATTTGGAGGCATTTAATGTTCAAGCAAAAACAGCTGATTTTTGACAAAAGAGATAACACCCCCCCATTACGTCATGCTTCAGAAATGTGGAAAATGGTCCGTTTTCAAATGTTTTATTTTTGAACGTCAGTTCACATTTGTAGGTGGATCATCAGTGTTAGAGCTAAAATTAGCATGTTTAAAGTGATTTTCATGCTCCAGGGGCCCTAAACACAAGATTTATGGAATGGTTAAAAGTGCATGAAAATGGCCAATTTACTCACTCTGAGTTCTCAAAAAGGGTTTCTTCACCCCGGGAAGTTAATTAAATACCATTTGGAGGCATTTAATGTTTGAGCCAAAACGGCTGATTTTCGACAAAAGAGATAACACCCCCCCCATTCCGTCATGCTTCAGAAATGTGGAAAATGGTCCGTTTTCAAATGTTTTATTTTTGAACGTCAGTTCACATTTGTTGGTGGATCATCAGAGTTAGAGCTAAAATTAGCATGTTTAAAGTGATTTTCATGCTTCCAGGGGCTCGGGAAGTGAATTAAATACTATTTGGAGGCATTTAATGTTCAAGCAAAAACAGCTGATTTTTGACAAAAGAGATAACACCCCCCCATTACGTCATGCTTCAGAAATGTGGAAAATGGTCCGTTTTCAAATGTTTTATTTTTGAACGTCAGTTCACATTTGTAGGTGGATCATCAGTGTTAGAGCTAAAATTAGCATGTTTAAAGTGATTTTCATGCTCCAGGGGCCCTAAACACAAGGTTTATGGAATGGTTAAAAGTGCATGAAAATGGCCAATTTACTCACTCTGAGTTCTCAAAAAGGGTTTCTTCACCCCGGGAAGTTAATTAAATACCATTTGAAGGCATTTAATGTTCGAGCCAAAACGGCTGATTTTCGACAAAAGAGATAACACCCCCCCATTACGTCATGCTTCAGAAATGTGGAAAATGGTCCGTTTTCAAATGTTTTATTTTTGAACGTCAGTTCACATTTGTTGGTGGATCATCAGAGTTAGAGCTAAAATTAGCATGTTTAAAGTGATTTTCATGCTTCCAGGGGCTCGGGAAGTGAATTAAATACTATTTGGAGGCATTTAATGTTCAAGCAAAAACAGCTGATTTTTGACAAAAGAGATAACACCCCCCCCATTACGTCATGCTTCAGAAATGTGGAAAATGGTCCGTTTTCAAATGTTTTATTTTTGAACGTCAGTTCACATTTGTAGGTGGATCATCAGTGTTAGAGCTAAAATTAGCATGTTTAAAGTGATTTTCATGCTTCCATGGGCCCTAAACACAAGATTTATGGAATGGTTAAAAGTGCATGAAAATGGCCAATTTACTCACTCTGAGTTCTCAAAAAGGGTTTCTTCACCCCGGGAAGTTAATTAAATACCATTTGGAGGCATTTAATGTTCGAGCCAAAACGGCTGATTTTCGACAAAAGAGATAACACCCCCCCATTACGTCATGCTTCAGAAATGTGGAAAATGGTCCATTTTCAAATGTTTTATTTTTGAACGTCAGTTCACATTTGTAGGTGGATCATCAGTGTTAGAGCTAAAATTAGCATGTTTAAAGTGATTTTCATGCTTCCAGGGGCTCGGGAAGTGAATTAAATACTATTTGGAGGCATTTAATGTTCAAGCAAAAACAGCTGATTTTTGACAAAAGAGATAACACCCCCCCATTACGTCATGCTTCAGAAATGTGGAAAATGGTCCGTTTTCAAATGTTTTATTTTTGAACGTCAGTTCACATTTGTAGGTGGATCATCAGTGTTAGAGCTAAAATTAGCATGTTTAAAGTGATTTTCATGCTCCAGGGGCCCTAAACACAAGATTTATGGAATGGTTAAAAGTGCATGAAAATGGCCAATTTACTCACTCTGAGTTCTCAAAAAGGGTTTCTTCACCCCGGGAAGTTAATTAAATACCATTTGGAGGCATTTAATGTTCGAGCCAAAACGGCTGATTTTCGACAAAAGAGATAACACCCCCCCCATTCCGTCATGCTTCAGAAATGTGGAAAATGGTCCGTTTTCAAATGTTTTATTTTTGAACGTCAGTTCACATTTGTTGGTGGATCATCAGAGTTAGAGCTAAAATTAGCATGTTTAAAGTGATTTTCATGCTTCCAGGGGCTCGGGAAGTGAATTAAATACTATTTGGAGGCATTTAATGTTGAAGCAAAAACAGCTGATTTTTGACAAAAGAGATAACACCCCCCCATTACGTCATGCTTCAGAAATGTGGAAAATGGTCCGTTTTCAAATGTTTTATTTTTGAACGTCAGTTCACATTTGTAGGTGGATCATCAGTGTTAGAGCTAAAATTAGCATGTTTAAAGTGATTTTCATGCTCCAGGGGCCCTAAACACAAGGTTTATGGAATGGTTAAAAGTGCATGAAAATGGCCAATTTACTCACTCTGAGTTCTCAAAAAGGGTTTCTTCACCCCGGGAAGTTAATTAAATACCATTTGAAGGCATTTAATGTTCGAGCCAAAACGGCTGATTTTCGACAAAAGAGATAACACCCCCCCATTACGTCATGCTTCAGAAATGTGGAAAATGGTCCGTTTTCAAATGTTTTATTTTTGAACGTCAGTTCACATTTGTTGGTGGATCATCAGAGTTAGAGCTAAAATTAGCATGTTTAAAGTGATTTTCATGCTTCCAGGGGCTCGGGAAGTGAATTAAATACTATTTGGAGGCATTTAATGTTCAAGCAAAAACAGCTGATTTTTGACAAAAGAGATAACACCCCCCCATTACGTCATGCTTCAGAAATGTGGAAAATGGTCCGTTTTCAAATGTTTTATTTTTGAACGTCAGTTCACATTTGTAGGTGGATCATCAGTGTTAGAGCTAAAATTAGCATGTTTAAAGTGATTTTCATGCTTCCATGGGCCCTAAACACAAGATTTATGGAATGGTTAAAAGTGCATGAAAATGGCCAATTTACTCACTCTGAGTTCTCAAAAAGGGTTTCTTCACCCCGGGAAGTTAATTAAATACCATTTGGAGGCATTTAATGTTCGAGCAAAAACGCATTACGTCATGCTTCAGAAATGTGGAAAATGGTCCGTTTTCAAATGTTTTATTTTTGAACGTCAGTTCACATTTGTAGGTGGATCATCAGTGTTAGAGCTAAAATTAGCATGTTTAAAGTGATTTTCATGCTTCCAGGGGCTCGGGAAGTGAATTAAATACTATTTGGAGGCATTTAATGTTCAAGCAAAAACAGCTGATTTTTGACAAAAGAGATAACACCCCCCATTACGTCATGCTTCAGAAATGTGGAAAATGGTCCGTTTTCAAATGTTTTATTTTTGAACGTCAGTTCACATTTGTAGGTGGATCATCAGTGTTAGAGCTAAAATTAGCATGTTTAAAGTGATTTTCATGCTTCCAGGGGCCCTAAACTCAAGATTTATGGAATGGTTAAAAGTGCATGAAAATGGCCAATTTACTCACTCTGAGTTCTTAAAAAGGGTTTCTTCATCCCGGGAAGTTAATTAAATACCATTTGGAGGCATTTAATGTTCGAGCTAAAACGGATGATTTTCGACAAAAGAGATAACACCCCCCCATTACGTCATGCTTCAGAAATGTGGAAAATGGTCCGTTTTCAAATGTTTTATTTTTGAACGTCAGTTCACATTTGTAGGTGGATCATCAGTGTTAGAGCTAAAATTAGCATGTTTAAAGTGATTTTCATGCTTCCTGGGGCTCGGGAAGTGAATTAAATACTATTTGGAGGCATTTAATGTTCAAGCAAAAACAGCTGATTTTTGACAAAAGAGATAACACCCCCCATTACGTCATGCTTCAGAAATGTGGAAAATGGTCCGTTTTCAAATGTTTTATTTTTGAACGTCAGTTCACATTTGTAGGTGGATCATCAGTGTTAGAGCTAAAATTAGCATGTTTAAAGTGATTTTCATGCTTCCAGGGGCCCTAAACACAAGATTTATGGAATGGTTAAAAGCGCACGAAAATGGCCAAGTTACTCACTCTGAGTTCTCAAAAAGGGTTTCTTCACCCCGGGAAGTTAATTAAATACCATTTGGAGGCATTTAATGTTCGAGCAAAAACGGCTGATTTTCAACAAAAGAGATAACACCCCCCCATTACGGCATGCTTCTGAAATGTGGAAAATGGTCCGTTTTCAAATGTTTTATTTTTGATCGTCAGTTCACATTTGTAGGTGGATCATCAGTGTTAGAGCTAAAATTAGCATGTTTAAAGTGATTTTCATGCTTCCAGGGGCTCGGGAAGTGAATTAAATACTATTTGGAGGCATTTAATGTTCAAGCAAAAACAGCTGATTTTTGACAAAAGAGATAACACCCCCCCCATTACTTCATGCTTCAGAAATGTGGAAAATGGTCCGTTTTCAAATGTTTTATTTTTGAACGTCAGTTCACATTTGTAGGTGGATCATCAGTGTTAGAGCTAAAATTAGCATGTTTAAAGCGATTTTCATGCTTCCAGTGGCCCTAAACACAAGATTTATGGAATGGTTAAAAGTGCATGAAAATGGCCAATTCACTCACTCTGAGTTCTCAAAAAGGGTTTCTTCACCCCGGGAAGTTAATTAAATACCATTTGGAGGCATTTAATGTTCGAGCAAAAACAGCTGATTTTCGACAAAAGAGATAACACCCCCCCATTACGTCATGCTTCAGAAATGTGGAAAATGGTCCGTTTTCAAATGTTTTATTTTTGAACGTCAGTTCACATTTGTAGGTGGATCATCAGTGTTAGAGCTAAAATTAGCATGTTTAAAGTGATTTTCATGCTTCCAGGGGCCCTAAACACAAGATTTATGGAATGGTTAAAAGTGCATGAAAATGGCCAATTTACTCACTCTGAGTTCTCAAAAAAGGTTTCTTCATCCCGGGAAGTTAATTAAATACCATTTGGAGGCATTTAATGTTCGAGCTAAAACGGATGATTTTCGACAAAAGAGATAACACCCCCCCCATTACGTCATGCTTCAGAAATGTGGAAAATGGTCCGTTTTCAAATGTTTTATTTTTGAACGTCAGTTCACATTTGTAGGTGGATCATCAGTGTTAGAGCTAAAATTAGCATGTTTAAAGTGATTTTCATGCTTCCAGGGGCTCGGGAAGTGAATTAAATACTATTTGGAGGCATTTAATGTTCAAGCAAAAACAGCTGATTTTTGACAAAAGAGATAACACCCCCCCATTACGTCATGCTTCAGAAATGTGGAAAATGGTCCGTTTTCAAATGTTTTATTTTTGAACGTCAGTTCACATTTGTAGGTGGATCATCAGTGTTAGAGCTAAAATTAGCATGTTTAAAGTGATTTTCATGCTTCCAGGCGCCCTAAACACAAGATTTATGGAATGGTTAAAAGTGCATGAAAATGGCCAATTTACTCACTCTGAGTTCTCAAAAAGGGTTTTTTCACCCCGGGAAGTTAATTAAATACCATTTGGAGGCATTTAATGTTCGAGCCAAAACGGCTGATTTTCGACAAAAGAGATAACACCCCCCCATTACGTCATGCTTCAGAAATGTGGAAAATGGTCCATTTTCAAATGTTTTATTTTTGAACGTCAGTTCACATTTGTAGGTGGATCATCAGTGTTAGAGCTAAAATTAGCATGTTTAAAGTGATTTTCATGCTTCCAGGGGCTCGGGAAGTGAATTAAATACTATTTGGAGGCATTTAATGTTCAAGCAAAAACAGCAGATTTTTGACAAAAGAGATAACACCCCCCCATTACGTCATGCTTCAGAAATGTGGAAAATGGTCCGTTTTCAAATGTTTTATTTTTGAACGTCAGTTCACATTTGTAGGTGGATCATCAGTGTTAGAGCTAAAATTAGCATGTTTAAAGTGATTTTCATGCTTCCAGGGGCCCTAAACACAAGATTTATGGAATGGTTAAAAGTGCATTAAAATGGCCAATTTACTCAATCTGAGTTCTCAAAAAGGGTTTCTTCACCCCGGGAAGTTAATTAAATACCATTTGGAGGCATTTAATGTTCGAGCCAAAACGGCTGATTTTCGACAAAAGAGATAACACCCCCCCATTACGTCATGCTTCAGAAATGTGGAAAATGGTCCATTTTCAAATGTTTTATTTTTGAACGTCAGTTCACATTTGTAGGTGGATCATCAGTTTTAGAGCTAAAATTAGCATGCTTAAAGTGATTTTCATGCTTCCAGGGGCTCGGGAAGTGAATTAAATACTATTTGGAGGCATTTAATGTTCAAGCAAAAACAGCTGATTTTTGACAAAAGAGATAACACCCCCCATTACGTCATGCTTCAGAAATGTGGAAAATGGTCCGTTTTCAAATGTTTTATTTTTGAACGTCAGTTCACATTTGTAGGTGGATCATCAGTGTTAGAGCTAAAATTAGCATGTTTAAAGTGATTTTCATGCTTCCATGGGCCCTAAACACAAGATTTATGGAATGGTTAAAAGTGCATGAAAATGGCCAATTTACTCACTCTGAGTTCTCAAAAAGGGTTTCTTCACCCCGGGAAGTTAATTAAATACCATTTGGAGGCATTTAATGTTCGAGCAAAAACGGCTGATTTTCGACAAAAGAGATAACACCCCCCCCCATTACGTCATGCTTCAGAAATGTGGAAAATGGTCCGTTTTCAAATGTTTTATTTTTGAACGTCAGTTCACATTTGTAGGTGGATCATCAGTGTTAGAGCTAAAATTAGCATGTTTAAAGTGATTTTCATGCTTCCAGGGCCTCGGGAAGTGAATTAAATACTATTTGGAGGCATTTAATGTTCGAGCAAAAACACCTGATTTTCGAAAAAAGAGATAACACCCCCCCCATTACGTCATGCTTCAGAAATGTGGAAAATGGTCCGTTTTCAAATGTTTTATTTTTGAACGTCAGTTCACATTTGTAGGTGGATCATCAGTGTTAGAGCTAAAATTAGCATGTTTAAAGTGATTTTCATGCTTCCAGGGGCCCTAAACACAAGATTTATGGAATGGTTAAAAGTGCATGAAAATGGCCAATTTACTCACTCTGAGTTCTCAAAAAGGGTTTCTTCACCCCGGGAAGTTAATTAAATACCATCTGGAGGCATTTAATGTTCGAGCAAAAACGGCTGATTTTCGACAAAAGAGATAACACCCCCCCCATTACGTCATGCTTCAGAAATGTGGAAAATGGTCCGTTTTCAAATGTTTTATTTTTGAACATCAGTTTACATTTGTAGGTAGATCATCAGTGTTAGAGCTAAAATTAGCATGTTTAAAGTGATTTTCATGCTTCCAGGGGCTCGGGAAGTGAATTAAATACTATTTGGAGGCATTTAATGTTCAAGCAAAAACAGCTGATTTTTGACAAAAGAGATAACACCCCCCCATTACGTCATGCTTCAGAAATGTGGAAAATGGTCCTTTTTCAAATGTTTTATTTTTGAACGTCAGTTCACATTTGTAGGTGGATCATCAGTGTTAGAGCTAAAATTAGCATGTTTAAAGTGATTTTCATGCTTCCATGGGCCCTAAACACAAGATTTATGGAATGGTTAAAAGTGCATGAAAATGGCCAATTTACTCACTCTGAGTTCTCAAAAAGGGTTTCTTCACCCCGGGAAGTTAATTAAATACCATTTGGAGGCATTTAATGTTCGAGCAAAAACGCATTACGTCATGCTTCAGAAATGTGGAAAATGGTCCGTTTTCAAATGTTTTATTTTTGAACGTCAGTTCACATTTGTAGGTGGATCATCAGTGTTAGAGCTAAAATTAGCATGTTTAAAGTGATTTTCATGCTTCCAGGGGCTCGGGAAGTGAATTAAATACTATTTGGAGGCATTTAATGTTCAAGCAAAAACAGCTGATTTTTGACAAAAGAGATAACACCCCCCATTACGTCATGCTTCAGAAATGTGGAAAATGGTCCGTTTTCAAATGTTTTATTTTTGAACGTCAGTTCACATTTGTAGGTGGATCATCAGTGTTAGAGCTAAAATTAGCATGTTTAAAGTGATTTTCATGCTTCCAGGGGCCCTAAACTCAAGATTTATGGAATGGTTAAAAGTGCATGAAAATGGCCAATTTACTCACTCTGAGTTCTTAAAAAGGGTTTCTTCACCCCGGGAAGTTAATTAAATACCATTTGGAGGCATTTAATGTTCGTGCTAAAACGGATGATTTTCGACAAAAGAGATAACACCCCCCCATTACGTCATGCTTCAGAAATGTGGAAAATGGTCCGTTTTCAAATGTTTTATTTTTGAACGTCAGTTCACATTTGTAGGTGGATCATCAGTGTTAGAGCTAAAATTAGCATGTTTAAAGTGATTTTCATGCTTCCTGGGGCTCGGGAAGTGAATTAAATACTATTTGGAGGCATTTAATGTTCAAGCAAAAACAGCTGATTTTTGACAAAAGAGATAACACCCCCCATTACGTCATGCTTCAGAAATGTGGAAAATGGTCCGTTTTCAAATGTTTTATTTTTGAACGTCAGTTCACATTTGTAGGTGGATCATCAGTGTTAGAGCTAAAATTAGCATGTTTAAAGTGATTTTCATGCTTCCAGGGGCCCTAAACACAAGATTTATGGAATGGTTAAAAGTGCACGAAAATGGCCAATTTACTCACTCTGAGTTCTCAAAAAGGGTTTCTTCACCCCGGGAAGTTAATTAAATACCATTTGGAGGCATTTAATGTTCGAGCAAAAACGGCTGATTTTCAACAAAAGAGATAACACCCCCCCATTACGTCATGCTTCCGAAATGTGGAAAATGGTCCGTTTTCAAATGTTTTATTTTTGAACGTCAGTTCACATTTGTAGGTGGATCATCAGTGTTAGAGCTAAAATTAGCATGTTTAAAGTGATTTTCATGCTTCCTGGGGCTCGGGAAGTGAATTAAATACTATTTGGAGGCATTTAATGTTCAAGCAAAAACAGCTGATTTTTGACAAAAGAGATAACACCCCCCATTACGTCATGCTTCAGAAATGTGGAAAATGGTCCGTTTTCAAATGTTTTATTTTTGAACGTCAGTTCACATTTGTAGGTGGATCATCAGTGTTAGAGCTAAAATTAGCATGTTTAAAGTGATTTTCATGCTTCCAGTGGCCCTAAACACAAGATTTATGGAATGGTTAAAAGTGCATGAAAATGGCCAATTCACTCACTCTGAGTTCTCAAAAAGGGTTTCTTCACCCCGGGAAGTTAATTAAATACCATTTGGAGGCATTTAATGTTCGAGCAAAAACAGCTGATTTTCGACAAAAGAGATAACACCCCCCCATTACGTCATGCTTCAGAAATGTGGAAAATGGTCCGTTTTCAAATGTTTTATTTTTGAACGTCAGTTCACATTTGTAGGTGGATCATCAGTGTTAGAGCTAAAATTAGCATGTTTAAAGTGATTTTCATGCTTCCAGGGGCCCTAAACACAAGATTTATGGAATGGTTAAAAGTGCATGAAAATGGCCAATTTACTCACTCTGAGTTCTCAAAAAAGGTTTCTTCATCCCGGGAAGTTAATTAAATACCATTTGGAGGCATTTAATGTTCGAGCCAAAACGGATGATTTTCGACAAAAGAGATAACACCCCCCCCATTACGTCATGCTTCAGAAATGTGGAAAATGGTCCGTTTTCAAATGTTTTATTTTTGAACGTCAGTTCACATTTGTAGGTGGATCATCAGTGTTAGAGCTAAAATTAGCATGTTTAAAGTGATTTTCATGCTTCCAGGGGCTCGGGAAGTGAATTAAATACTATTTGGAGGCATTTAATGTTCAAGCAAAAACAGCAGATTTTTGACAAAAGAGATAACACCCCCCCATTACGTCATGCTTCAGAAATGTGGAAAATGGTCCGTTTTCAAATGTTTTATTTTTGAACGTCAGTTCACATTTGTAGGTGGATCATCAGTGTTAGAGCTAAAATTAGCATGTTTAAAGTGATTTTCATGCTTCCAGGGGCCCTAAACACAAGATTTATGGAATGGTTAAAAGTGCATTAAAATGGCCAATTTACTCAATCTGAGTTCTCAAAAAGGGTTTCTTCACCCCGGGAAGTTAATTAAATACCATTTGGAGGCATTTAATGTTCGAGCCAAAACGGCTGATTTTCGACAAAAGAGATAACACCCCCCCATTACGTCATGCTTCAGAAATGTGGAAAATGGTCCATTTTCAAATGTTTTATTTTTGAACGTCAGTTCACATTTGTAGGTGGATCATCAGTGTTAGAGCTAAAATTAGCATGTTTAAAGTGATTTTCATGCTTCCAGGGGCTCGGGAAGTGAATTAAATACTATTTGGAGGCATTTAATGTTCAAGCAAAAACAGCTGATTTTTGACAAAAGAGATAACACCCCCCCATTACGTCATGCTTCAGAAATGTGGAAAATGGTCCGTTTTCAAATGTTTTATTTTTGAACGTCAGTTCACATTTGTAGGTGGATCATCAGTGTTAGAGCTAAAATTAGCATGTTTAAAGTGATTTTCATGCTCCAGGGGCTCGGGAAGTGAATTAAATACTATTTGGAGGCATTTAATGTTCAAGCAAAAACAGCTGATTTTTGACAAAAGAGATAACACCCCCCCATTACGTCATGCTTCAGAAATGTGGAAAATGGTCCGTTTTCAAATGTTTTATTTTTGAACGTCAGTTCACATTTGTAGGTGGATCATCAGTGTTAGAGCTAAAATTAGCATGTTTAAAGTGATTTTCATGCTTCCAGGGGCCCTAAACTCAAGATTTATGGAATGGTTAAAAGTGCATGAAAATGGCCAATTTACTCACTCTGAGTTCTTAAAAAGGGTTTCTTCACCCCGGGAAGTTAATTAAATACCATTTGGAGGCATTTAATGTTCGTGCTAAAACGGATGATTTTCGACAAAAGAGATAACACTCCCCCATTACGTCATGCTTCAGAAATGTGGAAAATGGTCCGTTTTCAAATGTTTTATTTTTGAACGTCAGTTCACATTTGTAGGTGGATCATCAGTGTTAGAGCTAAAATTAGCATGTTTAAAGTGATTTTCATGCTTCCTGGGGCTCGGGAAGTGAATTAAATACTATTTGGAGGCATTTAATGTTCAAGCAAAAACAGCTGATTTTTGACAAAAGAGATAACACCCCCCATTACGTCATGCTTCAGAAATGTGGAAAATGGTCCGTTTTCAAATGTTTTATTTTTGAACGTCAGTTCACATTTGTAGGTGGATCATCAGTGTTAGAGCTAAAATTAGCATGTTTAAAGTGATTTTCATGCTTCCAGGGGCCCTAAACACAAGATTTATGGAATGGTTAAAAGTGCACGAAAATGGCCAATTTACTCACTCTGAGTTCTCAAAAAGGGTTTCTTCACCCCGGGAAGTTAATTAAATACCATTTGGAGGCATTTAATGTTCGAGCAAAAACGGATGATTTTCGACAAAAGAGATAACACCCCCCCCATTACGTCATGCTTCAGAAATGTGGAAAATGGTCCGTTTTCAAATGTTTTATTTTTGAACGTCAGTTCACATTTGTAGGTGGATCATCAGTGTTAGAGCTAAAATTAGCATGTTTAAAGTGATTTTCATGCTTCCAGGGGCTCGGGAAGTGAATTAAATACTATTTGGAGGCATTTAATGTTCAAGCAAAAACAGCAGATTTTTGACAAAAGAGATAACACCCCCCCATTACGTCATGCTTCAGAAATGTGGAAAATGGTCCGTTTTCAAATGTTTTATTTTTGAACGTCAGTTCACATTTGTAGGTGGATCATCAGTGTTAGAGCTAAAATTAGCATGTTTAAAGTGATTTTCATGCTTCCAGGGGCCCTAAACACAAGATTTATGGAATGGTTAAAAGTGCATTAAAATGGCCAATTTACTCAATCTGAGTTCTCAAAAAGGGTTTCTTCACCCCGGGAAGTTAATTAAATACCATTTGGAGGCATTTAATGTTCGAGCCAAAACGGCTGATTTTCGACAAAAGAGATAACACCCCCCCATTACGTCATGCTTCAGAAATGTGGAAAATGGTCCATTTTCAAATGTTTTATTTTTGAACGTCAGTTCACATTTGTAGGTGGATCATCAGTGTTAGAGCTAAAATTAGCATGTTTAAAGTGATTTTCATGCTTCCAGGGGCTCGGGAAGTGAATTAAATACTATTTGGAGGCATTTAATGTTCAAGCAAAAACAGCTGATTTTTGACAAAAGAGATAACACCCCCCCATTACGTCATGCTTCAGAAATGTGGAAAATGGTCCGTTTTCAAATGTTTTATTTTTGAACGTCAGTTCACATTTGTAGGTGGATCATCAGTGTTAGAGCTAAAATTAGCATGTTTAAAGTGATTTTCATGCTCCAGGGGCTCGGGAAGTGAATTAAATACTATTTGGAGGCATTTAATGTTCAAGCAAAAACAGCTGATTTTTGACAAAAGAGATAACACCCCCCCATTACGTCATGCTTCAGAAATGTGGAAAATGGTCCGTTTTCAAATGTTTTATTTTTGAACGTCAGTTCACATTTGTAGGTGGATCATCAGTGTTAGAGCTAAAATTAGCATGTTTAAAGTGAT